>NC_034608.1:45499930-45512444 GCF_900095145.1 Mus pahari
GAGGAGGAGGAGGAGGAGGAGGAGGAGGAGGAGGAGGAGAAGGAGGAGAGCTCTGATGGGGGCCAGGCTTCCTAGCAGATGCCAATTTGCTAATATGTTACTTCACAAAACTACACAACCAGGGATCTGGAAAACACGGCCTATCTGTGCAACCATGGGCGTTGTTTCCTACAAAGGGCAAGGACAAGACTTGCTGACAAATAAGTCCAGACACAACTGAAGCTCTAGTGAGGACACAGTGTTGTGGTATCAGCGTCTCCTGCATAGGAACCTCAAATCCTAAGTTTCTTATTTGTGGTATTTTGAGGTAGCACCTTTGTGAAACAAGATCAGGTGCAGATGGTGTGGTGGTCTGAATAGGTTTGGCGTGTATATACTTATGTGTTTTAATGTTTAGCTCCTATGAAGTGGCCTGCATGGTGCCATGCTTCCTGCCATGATAATAATGAACTAAACCTCCAAAACTTTAAGCCAGCCCCAATTAGCTGTTTACCTTTATAATAATTGCTTTGGCTATGGTGTCTCGTCACAGCAATGGACGTTCTAACTCACACAGAAGTTGATACAGGGACTAGGGTATTGATGTGATAGGCCTGACAATGCATTTGTTTGGAGGAATATGCATATTGGGACTTTGGGTTGGGAAAGCAGTGGAATGGTTTAAGTGGAACTTAATGGGCCATACTAGTAGAAACATGGGAGATAGTAGAAGCATGGTGCTGAGAGTGATCTGGGTTGAGGGGACACTGGACTTCATCTGTCACTATGTAAACCTGCATTCTGAGGTTATAAAATCTGTAGCATTCCACATATTGTAGACTAAAATACAGATATATGTATAAAATTCAGGTTCCATATCATCTGTTAAAACCAACCACAAACACACACACATAAACACACACACACACACACACACACACACACAAATAAAATGTTTATGGAAAATAGTTGGAGTCAGAAAAGTCATATTCATACTTAAGAGTAGAGCATCCTGTGTATGAGAATTATTTCTTCTAAGCATCAAAAATATAAACATTGCTTTCTTCAGTGAGGGAAGAGGCATGGCCTCCAAGTAGGCTGTGCAAGGAATAGAGAAAAAGCTACACAGGGCACAGTGATTCAAATGCTATTGCTGAAGGAAACATCATCTCATGACGTACAGCATTGTACTTTTTTCATGTACATGGATGTGATAAATGTTTCTTCAAGTCACTCACTGTGCTTGAACAGCTTTTGGTAGAGAATTTCTTACACTGAATACTCAGTATGGAGGGTTCCCCTTAGACAACTTCATCTTCCACAGTAACTTTTCAGAACATATGTGCCCTTATTTATACTTTCAATAAACCTCAGTTTAACATATTGGAGAAAGTGATATCTTATGGTTTTAATCTCTGTATCCAGAGAGACAAGGTATATTTCTCAATTTATCTAAGCTTTCTTTTATACTACTTAATGCTGTTTTGACATTATTTTTATAACTATTCACATTTATCTACTAACAAATTTAGACACATCTCTTAATCTTCAAAGGCTTGTTTTAAGGGATTATCATAAATGCTATTGTTATTTGCCTATTATTGAGTATTAAGTGAGATAATATACATATAGGATAATAATGCACATAGGATAATGCCTATCATAGTCATCACTGTTAATCAATTAGGGAAATTGTATTAGCTGCTAGGTTTATCTTAATTTTATTTAATCTATCACTTATAAAAAAGTTTTACCAGCTTTTCTCGATACATAATGAATTTCTATATTTATTGGGGTTTATCATTTACTAGACTATAAATATTTCTAGTAGTATAGTAGGTGACTGTTCTGGCTAGCTTTCTGTCAACCTGACACAAGCTAGAGTACCTGGAGAAGAGAAAGTCTTGATTGAGAGAATGCCTCTATATGATCAGGATGTAGGCAAGCCTGTAGGTCATTTTCTTAATTAGTGATTGATTTGGGAGAGCCCAGGCTATTGTAGGTGGAGCCATCCCTGTGTAGGTGATCCTGGGTTCTGTAAGGAAGCAGCCATGGAGAGCAAGCCAGTAAGCAACGGCCCTCCATGGTCTCTATACCATTTCCTGCTCCTAGGTTCCAGCCCTGTTTGAGTTCCTGTCCTAATTTCTGTCAGTGATGGACTTCTATTTGGAAGTATAAGCCAAACAAACTCTTTGTTCTTTAACTTGCTTTTGGTCATGTGTATCACCATAGCAATACTAACCTTACCCAAGACAAATTGGTGACAGAATAGTGGAGTACTGCTGTTAGAGCCTAGACCATGTGTTTTGGGGGGAGGATTGTGGAAAGATTTTGGACCATTGGATTAGAGAAGTCATTGACTGTTGAGAGCCCAGTGAGCTGTTCTGTAGGAGATTGGAAGATAAGAATGTTGAGAAAGTGCAGACAGTGTAGGCCTAGGCTGTGAAGTTTCACAGCCATTTTAAATGCTAACAGGGCCATTTGCTATTATGAATTAAGAATTTTTTTTTTTTTATGGTTCTGGTTAACTGGGGCTGAGGAATCAGCTGTAATTAATAAGATCCCAGAACTACTGAAGTGGCACTTTTGTTTTGCTGGGATATTCAATGCTGGTCAGCTGGAGATCAGTGTAATGTTGAGGTAAAATCTTCTGGGAAGTGCTTACTGAGAGTCAGCATGCAGAACCTGTGTCCCAGAAACGGCAAAATCTTGTGCAGGCAGTCGAATCTGGTAGTGCAAAAGTCACCTAGGTGGTATTGTTTGTACAGGTGTGACAGCATCACGGAGAGCAGCTGAGGCTTGGCACTGTGTGGCTAGAGACCCCAGCCAGGATGGGATATTGGTAAATGCACAGCCCATTTACAACAGAAGATCCCAGCACTTTGAAGATGCCAGTACCATGAAATGACCACCAAGAACAACAGCAGCAGTGGAGTGGAGCCAGTCAGAGACTAGAAGACAAGCTGTGTGTGTTGCAACGGACACTGCCAGAGAAGTGACCCAAGAACTTTGAAGGAGACCAAAAGCTTGTAAGTGAATCCTAGATAATGGGACATTGAGTTATTTACAGCTTTGGAGTTTGGTTTTGCTTTGTTCAGATTGTAAAGGTGCCCTGTTTTTTTTGTTTTCTTTTTTTTTTCCCCTTTTAAGGTGAGAATTTAGTCAACTTAAGTTTGATTTTTTACAGGAGCCCACAGGTAAGATATTTTGAACTTTTAAGTGAGATTTTGTATTTTTAAAGAAACTGGACATTTTAAGAAACTGAACTTTCAATATGTTTGAATTTGAAGTTGTTTTTAAAGTGAGATCTTGGGGGTTAAATAACAAAGGAAAGGTTGTGACTTAATAGTAAGGTGTTTGTGTGTCAAGTTGANAAGGGGTCATTTGTACTGGATAGTTTGATGTCAACTTGACGCAAGCTAGAGTCACTGGAGAGGAGGGGGTCTCAACTGAGAAAATGCCTCCAGAAGACCAGGATGTAGGCAAGCCTGTAAGGAATTTTCTTCATTAGTGGTTAGTATGGAAGGGCCCGGCCTATCGAGGTAGAGCCAACCCTGGGTAGGTGAACATGGGTTCTACAGGAAAGCGGGCTCATTAAGTCACTGGGTGTAAGTAGTACTCCTCCATAGTCTCTGAATTAGCTTCTGCTCCCAGGTTCCAGATGTGCTCGCATTCCTATTCTGCCTTTCTTTCGTGATGAAGTACAGTGTGGAAGTATAGGCCAAACAAACTCTTTGCTCCCCAACTTGCTTTGGGTAATGGTGCTTCATTGTAGCAATAGTAACCCTAAGCCAGTGACTGGCTTGGTGTTTGAAACAGGTAAGGGAGCATTTGTGCATATGTTTCTTTTGTTGTTGTTGTTGTTTATTAGATATTTTCTTCATTTACATTTCAAATGCTATCCTGAAGGTCCCCTATACCCTTCCCCCCCCCCCCGCCCTGCTCCCCTACCCACCCACTCCCACTTCTTGGTCCTGGCATTCCCCTGTACTGGGGCATATAAAGTTTGTAAGACCAAGGTTTCTAATACAGAGTCTTTTTGAATCCTTCCATTATCACATTGGCTTAAACTTCCAGAATATTGCAATCTTACGGCAAGGGTTACATCTGAGCCTGTCTTGATCTTGGATTATAAAAAATGACAGCTATGTTTGATATGGTCCTTCTCAGGATTTATAATACTTATAATAATAGAGTAAGTTTTGGGTTGGGAATCTAGTTCAGTGGTTGAGTGTTTACCTGCATGCACAGATATTGAAACACTGAGTTTGAACCCTAGAGTTGAAAAGAAAATCAAAAGACATTCTCTGCCTTCTTTCTAGGTGGAATTACTCCTTTGATTTTGAAAACTTTGACAGTATTCTAAGTTGTTTTTTTCAGGTGTATATTGTATGATGTCATGGTTTTACAAATTTTTATCTAATTTTATTTTGGCAAATTAATAGATTTCTTATAAGGTTTTCACATAGTTGAGATGAAAACTTACTTGGCTTTAATGTATTGTTGCAGTAAACTTCTGGGTTTCATTTATCAATACTGATCTACAGCAACTAGATCTATATACATAAGGATGATTTAAAGTTCAATATTTGTCAGACTTTGGAATTGAATTTTTAAGGAATTCATTACATTTTGAGATTCCCTGTGTATATTCTAAAAGTGTTTACATAGCGGAGGGAAGATGCTTCTTAAAAGTTGAAATATCTCATAAATCTGTCTGGAATTGGCACATTTTACTGAGAGTGACTCTCTACCACCATTCTCTCTCTCCTCTTAGGTTATCACTGCGCTCGTGTCTTCCTTTGATCCTCAATCACTTTAATGTTTTCTTGGAAAAACTTCTCTTGACTGCAGAATTTTCTTCTTTTAAAAGAGGCAAGTAGAAAGATAGATGGCCTCTGCTTATGACACCCTCTGAATGTAAGCCCCATATTCCTGCCTATAAAATAGAGCAGCTGGATAGGACCCCATCTTTCATCCATTCCAGGTTTTATCATGTTTGAACGTAGGCAATTTAATTCAAAAGTCATTAAAGGCATCATTCTCCTGATATTTCCCCTCTACCTTTTCAGAGCAAGTACCATCATCACATTTCTTACCTCCCCGTTTTGAGAAACCCACAGTTATTTTCCATCTATTAAATACTATGTCCTTAGTCAGTTTGCACAGATTGCTGTAGGAATGTGCCCTGCTCCCTCCTGTCCAGACTTATCTTCATTGTTTCAGTCCCCAAATCCCAAGATTTATCTAATCTATCAATTCTTCACTGGGGCATCCTTTCTTCTTGTCTTGTCACAAGGCATGTGGGTCCTGTCCCGTACACATGGGTGTGGCCTGGGCTATACTGCAGAGTCATCGTTCCTTGATGTCCATGATAAACTGGTTGACGGTGCTGGTAGTGGAAGTGGATGAGCCTCCCGGGCACATTCATACCTGAAAGTTCCGCAGACTTGGATGGCTGCGACCTTCCCTGAAAACCACTGTAGTTGGGAATGAGGCAGCCTCAGAGACTGGAGACTTTGCTTCTTATTTAAGGATTCCTTTAATCTGCCACCTGTGCAGATATTTTTAATGTAGCAATTAATTCCTTACTGAAAAAAAAGGGGGAAAACTTCCATTCAGGGTAAGCAGGCATGCTATGAAATTACAAATGATATGATATGTCTTTCACAGTCTTAAGTGTGAGGAATACTCCATGGGCTATGCCAAGGTTGCAAAAGTGCATGGTCACTATTCTGTCAAGTACTAGAGCTGGACAGAACCAAGAATGGCTAAAGCACTTGTGTGACTTATTCTTTCACATTTAACTGAGCTTTCAAGATTGGCAATGGTCATGTTTCTTACCCGGGTCTCATTAATTTCTTCCCCTCCTTACCTGTCCATGCTATGTTTCTTCCTAATCTTTATGGAAATCACTGTGTACTCATGGGAGTTCAGTATCCTTCTTGATTGCTCATAGAGGTGGAAGACAGGCTGTCACATTTTTTTTTGTTTTTATTTTATTTTTTACATTAATTTATTTTTTATACTCCATATTCCATTCCATTCTGCCCATCCACCCTCTGATTGCTCCACATCCCACACCTCCTCCCCAACCCCTGTCTCCACATGGATGTCCCCAACCTCCACCTCACCTGACCTCTCAACTACCTGGGCCCTCCAGTCTCTTGAGAGTTAGGTGCATTAACCCTGAATGAACACAGACCCAGAAGTCCTCTACTGTATGTGTGTGGGGGTCCTAATATGAGCTGGTATATGCTGTCTATTTGTTGGTCCAGTGTTTGAAAGATCTTGGGGGTTCAGATTAATTGAGATGGCTGGTCCTCCTACATGTTTGCCCTTCTCTTCATTCTTAAAAAGGACTATATATCAAAGATAGCAAAAATGAAACTAGTATGAAAATAATGTCTTTGGGGAGTTGCTTAGTGATTAAACAAACAAACACCATTCATAAAATGTCTCTGTATGACTATTCCTTCTGTGATGTCTGATTTGGTTGCTAACTTGACACATGCGAGTAGAAGGACCTCACTGGAAGAGCTGTCTCCATCAAGTTGGTCTAATTGGTCTGTGGGTATGTCTGTAGGGCATTATCTTGAATACTAATTGGTGTATGAGTATCCAACCTACTCAGGGTATCAAGCCCCACACAGGTAAGTGTGGGTCATATAGGGAAGGTAGTAGAACAAGCCAGAGGGAGCAACCAAGTGAGCTGTGTTTTTCTGTGATTTATGCTTCAAGCTCCTGCTTTGGTGTCTCCTGATGATGGACTGTAACTTGCAAGCAAAATAAACTCTTCTCCACATTAATTTTAGTGTTGGTGTGTACCACAGCAACAGAAGGAATGTTGGAGACATTCACTAGCCTGAGTGCTCAGGAATAAAGTCTTTTTTTGGGAGGATTGAGTGTTTGGGGATTGAAATAAACAGTAAAAATCCAATAACTCTAGAATATACAGCGGAGTCTAATATGTCTATAAATTTGCATAATAAAACTGATTCCTGATAGTGGCTGAGGTATCAAGACTAGAACTTCTCTTTCATTCACCCATCATGTCTTCCTTTTTCCTGGGCTGCTGATGCCTATCTATTTAGTTTGGCTGCCCAGCTGTTCCAACAAGCCCAAGAATTTATTTTTCAGACTTCCACTTCACTTATTCTTTCTTCCAACTCCATGTTCTTAGAATGTTAATTCTGACTGTCCTACTTATTTTCCAATATTAAGATGACCAAAAACAACCCTCAAAGAGGAAAAGGCTAATTTAATCTTACAGCAGCACATCATGAAGAGTGGTCAGGACAGGAGTTGAAATGGAGGCTACTCCCTGAATTTTGTTCTTATACTGTGCAGGGCCATTTGCTGACCACATTACTACCCATACTGAATTATCTCTCTCTTGTACAATGTTGACGAACAATTATGAGGCACTGACATATTCATTTTCATCATACTTCATTATTAACGATGCTTTAATTTGCCGTTGCCACTTAGTTTTGCCATTGTTCTCTGCTACCTGCCAGAACTTGAAGCTTAGAAACTATTGCTCAAGGCACACATACTTTGTTCACAGTAGTTGGGCAAATCAAGCTGGTACTACCCTGACAACCGCTTCCTTATTATCTCCATAGTGACTGGAGGTGCTATGTAATCTTTTGGGAGACCAAAGTTATCAACAGTCCTAGTTGGCTGTTAATCCATTAACTACAATAATGATCACCCAACCAGAAGATCCCAGCAGTGCAGTGGTGACCTGGGAGTAGCCCAGTGGCTGGCTGATTGGAATTAAGAGTCAATGAATAGAAGAGAAGTCATGTCTCAGACCGTGAAGCTAGCTACAAACTTGTGGCTGGACTTGGCATAGACTTTATCAGGGTATCAGCATTTTGTATACTTGGAATTCAGACTAATCATTTAAAGTCGTATTTTGCCATGTTGCCTTTTGGGAAGGATATTAAATCTAACATTTTCAGTAATGTACAGTCTGGGAAAGTGATTCTTTTCCACTTTAGTAGAGCATGATAGTTTAGACAAACTTTTTTTCTGATTAAAAATTCTAGCTTTACAGAGAGCAAATGTGTGTTGGACCTAGGCACCCCGCATGTATGTAGCAGATGAGCATCTTGGTCTTTATGTGGGACTCTCAACGACTGGAGTAAGGGCTGTCCCTGAGCCTGCTGCCTGTCTGCCTGTGGATCCTGTGATCCTGTGTCTGAAAATGGATTGTGCTTTGGCCTCAGTGGGAGAGCTTACACCAAGTCCCACAGCAACTTGATACGTTGTGTGTGTGTGTGTGTGTGTGTGTGTGTGTGTGTGTGTGTATGTGTGTGTTAGTTGGGGGGCTGACACTCGGAGGGAAAGTTTCCCATTCTCAAAAGAGAAGGAGAAGGTGCAATGGGGGGGGGTAAGACTTGCATGAGAGGGTACTAAGAAAAGTTGGCGGCTGATGTTCAGATGTAAATAAAAAAATAAAAAATCCAGAAAAATTCTAGATTTATACTGGTCATGCTGAGATTTGAAGATTCAAAATCATTTAACTTATGAACATCCAAATATGCAATGAACAGAGCTTTGTTATAGGGAAAATTCCTAAGTTCCTGCAAGAGATAGTGAAAATATGGAACAATATCTTTGATACTTAAATTATGAATAGTAATAAAATTTGATGCCATTTTCAAGACAGAATTCTTGAGGATGTTTGACAAACTGAAAAGGGCAAGCTGAGTCGATTGTGTTGTTTTACTGGAAAGAAAGTTGTATAAGGACGACGATGGGCCACATCAACAGCCAGCAAGCCATGATAATCCTGAAGGTGCAGACCTTGGCAGTAATCAACAGCTATCTAAATAGACTTAAAACTCATGGGATCAACAAGAACAAAGCTATGTGTGGCACTAGAAACCTAGCTGACTACTCAGTTGCTGCAGATGGACCTCACTTGGATCCCCGATCTACAGGCAAAACTTGGGTTCAGTTGTAGGTGAGCAAGGATTCGGCAAATGACAAACAGACCAACATGAGAGAGAGTGTGTAATACCTGATTGTAATTTGTCAAGTGGAGCATCAAACTTTTGCACAGAATAAAATTGGGAAGTTAGGTGACACATCAGCAAGGTACAAATGAGGTTACCAGATGCTTAATGACTCTTACACAAAACAGAAGAATGTAAACACAAAGACTGGCAGGAACTGGGCAATAAAACAACTGAGACAAAGTCAGCTCTATCTAAGGTCAGCTATAGTCTTAGAAGCCAGGTGTGAGGTCTTTACACTCCAGGGGCAAGGGCTTTCACACCCAAGTCATGGTTCTAATTAGGGAGTTCCGTTCTAGCTAACCTTCTCATGAATAATGCAATACTCCAAAACCACAGCCCTTCTACTTCCTAAACCATTGAAAATTCCTGTATATGGGAGCGACTTGGCTTTTATTCTAAGTGATAGTGGGGGGGGGCTTTTCTACTAATAAGTAATGTAGTCTGCATTACATAACTATAATAAGAATTCTAAACTTACCTTGCTATGCTTGCATTGAGATTTCTAACTCTGTGTAGTAGATAGTAAAACCTGATTTCTTTCACTATCTCTCTTACAATACTAGAGGCAATTCTGAATGTCACTGAATAGGCAACATTCTTACTGAATTCCAAGCCCAGGGTCGGCTCAAGGACTAAGTAGGGCATTGATGAAGGCCAGGAAGCAAAGTTCGATTTTGCTTAGGTATTTGGCAAGTCATTGTTTGGAGGCACCTATAAGAAAACAATACTGAAAGGAAGCACATAGATCCATTCGTAAGGACAAAATTGGAGCATACGTGCTATGGGATGCCACAGTTCCAGGAGACTGTTTCCTTGAAACACTTTGCCTCGGGACTGCATCCAGGCTTTTGGGGCCTGTCGCGCTTGTCACTACTGGAGTGGATGTAGCACTCAGTGTTAGTGAAGTCATGGTCCCTGGAGAAGAATCTACACTCACTAATTTTCTAAATGAACATAAGCCCTTAAAATGATCTATACACATTTGTCCTTATACCTACAGGTGCATTTCTTAATGAATGTCCATTCGTGTGGAGATTAGATAAGATTAGCTTGTTCCCAGCAGTTTGACTAAATACAGAGCGTTCTAATTTGCTTTCTGATGTTGTGATAAACCATTCCAAATAAAGGCAATTTGGGAAGGAAAGGATTTATTTAGCTTACACATCCTGATCATAGTCCATCACAGGGAAGTCAGGGCGGGTACTCAAGTTAAAACACGGGAGACCGGCACTGTAGTAGACCATGGAGGAAAGAATCTTGCTAGATTGTTATCTATGGTCTTCTCAGCCAACTTTCTTATATCACCCAGGACCAGCAGCTTAGGGTGGTGCCACCCCTGTGAGCTGACTTCTTTTATGCCAATGATTAACAATAAAATGCCCCTCCCAGATGTAGGTAGTTTTTCAAGTGGGTTTAGTGCCTTCTGGACCACACTATAGATGGTGCCAACCTGACAAAACGGTATGAAAAACAGGAAGTGTCTAGTGAGATGCTTGCCTACCACAGCAAAACCACTTTCTCATTCTGACCCTTTGTTGTAGTGGGGTCTCTTGCTGATTCTGCCTGCCTACTAAGGTTTTGTGTGTCTAAGATTTCATTTCTCTAGGAGATATACCTGAGATTCTACCTGTTGATTCATATAGAACATTTAGTATTTTAAGAACATGTCAAATGGCTTTCCAGAGTGACTGGACTTTTTTTTTTTTTTTTTTACATCCACATTAGCAATGTATATTTTCCCTGCATACTTTTTAGCATTCAGAATTTACATATAGACATATGTGTGTATTGTGGTAAATCTCCAACCCAAATATGCCCCGGCAATGAAAACATGACTCAATTAATATGAATACATGCTGTGTGCCTAGATTGGGCATATCTACCACTACAGTACCATCTTCCACATTTATGAGACCCCTTAGAACTTGCGGTTTCTTCAGGCCATGTGCTTCTGCTCTGCTTTTCTCCTTCTTCCTCCTCCTCTGTGTCCTCTCTCTCAAACCTCCTTCTTTTCTTTCTTTCAGCTCCACCTTCCCTCTCTCTGCCCAATCATCAGTTCTCCTTTATTTTTCAAGTTAAGGTGGGAAGAAGGTTTACAAGAAATCACCTGAGTGCTGACTCATTCCTTGTTCACAACCCCTCACAGGAGAATGGAATTAATATCACATATAATGAGCCCCAGGGATATCCACTACATGTGTGTGTATATATTAATTTATTTTTAATAATTCTGATAGTTGTGGTATTACTTCAATGTGGTTTTAGTTTCCATGTACAAGCATTTACAGTTAAATAGTATCTATCCATCCTATTTGTATACTTTTAAAGATGTAAATAGTATGTTAACTTATATTTATTTAATTGTGGATTCATCAAGCATTAGTTGAGAGCAGTCGAGTATGTAAGTTCTCTATCTGGTTCCCTTGACTTCATTTTCCATCAGAATCACTGCTTTCAAGTTTCCTTTAAGATGACATAGAATAATTTCTCTCCATTCTACTTTGTCAAGGTTATTTAGCTATTTTAAGCCCCTAAATTTAGAAATTTAATTATAAGATGGCCCATGCCTACAAAACACCTTGCTGTGACTTTGATAAGAATAGCTTTACATCATTTCAGATTACTTGAGGGGAAGCTTCTGTGTTGGATCTTCAAAACTATAAAAATGCCATGTCTCCGCTTTTGTGGAGTTTGATTTTCCTTCCTCTCATCAGTATTTCCTGATTTCCAGCCTACTTGATTAGTGTGTCCCTAAGTAACTCATTTCTTAGAGGTTGATTATAAATTGAAGTATGATCTTACTATTGTTAATCTCTATGTGACTTGTTTGAATACAGTCATGTAATCAAATTATGTATGTTGATCCTGTGGCCTGCAGGAATTTATTAGTTTTAGGAGTTTTGTGGTCTCCTCAGCTTTAAAATTAGCATACAAGGTAAGGCTTTCATTGAGGCATTTTTATACATGCCTTGCTTCTGTTGTTTCTCCTTCCCTTGCTTCTCTTGACCATTCCTGAGCTCCAACTCGCATCCTTCTGCTCTGGCTCTGTCCACATTGATGTCATGCACATTCTTCCTCCTTCTCCTCCATCTTTGATTCAGTTTCTAGTTTCATGACATCTACCTATGTAAATGTTAAAGGTAGCCTCCACACATGAACCCAAACTTCTAGTATTTGTCATTTTCCTTGGTAACCTCATTAAAAATACTAATTTCCAGACCCATTCATTTCAAAGAACATTTCATAATTTCATTTTTTTTTTTTGCTGAGGCTGAATAAAATCCCTTTGTATATGTTCATCACATTCTGTTGTGTATCACATTTTCATTATCCATTCATCTGTTCATAGACATCTGTTGTCACTTGTTTTCTTCATCATTGTCATTCTGACTGGATTAAGATGAAATTTCAATGTTGTTTTAATTTTCATTTCCCTTATGGCTAAGGAAGTTGAGCAGTTTTAAAAACATTTGTTTATGTGTGTGTGTGTGTGTGTGTGTGTG
>NC_034608.1:45512724-45514903 GCF_900095145.1 Mus pahari
GAGAGAGAGAGAGAGAGAGAGAGAGAGAGAGAGAGAGAGAGAGAGAGAGAGAACTTGTAGAAATCAGAGGTAAATCACTGCCTTGGCTGGCTTCATTCCTAAGTACTTTGTATTGTAAAAAGTATTTTAAAAGGTGTGGGTTTCCTAATTTACTAGTTTATTTTTCAGATACTGATCTTTGTATGTTGATTTAAACCCTGAATCTTTACAGCAAAAATGTTTCAGATCTAAATGTGTTCTTGTGAAGTTTGTGGAATCTTTAAATAAAATCATGTCTGCAAATTGGCTGTTTTTTTCTTTTATTCTTATTGGTATTTCTAACCTTTTCTTCTCTTGTCCTATTCCTTTAACTTGATTTTGAGCCCTGTACTGAATAAGAGTAGAGAGAGTGGGTGCCTTTGGGTTATTTCCATAATTTAGAGGAAATGTTTTCTTTTCTGCACTGAGTTTATTGTTGGCTATATGATTATCATATATAGCCTTTTCTATGTTTCCTTAAAATTCTAATTTCATCAGAAGTTTTGTCATGCTGACATGTTGAACCATTTCACATCTATGAATCCAAGAGTATGAGTCTAACTATATACCCCATAATACCTTTTGATTCATGTTGGTTGAATTAATTTTGTATCCCTAGAATGAAATTAACTTTGCCATATAAGATAACTTCTTTTTAATATATTCATGAATTTTTGTCTGCAAGTATTGTGTTGATAATATTTTTAAGCATTTTACTGTAAAGAACTTGCAGATAAGATTCATCCTATGGCTAGATTAGCACAGCCACTCAAACATGCACTTCCACAGAATCAAAGTCTACATGTTGTAATGAATTTCCGTGAAGTCTTAATTGCCATTCTGAAACCTTGAGTTTTGCTTTGTATTGTATGTCTTCACTATCAGTTATATTCTTTAGGTAGCTATCCACAAATAAAAATTTAAATACCCATGACACAGTTAGAGCCAGTGAAACAACTGCTTTCTTTCCTCCTTTGCAACTCATGTATCAATTACATCATTTTGTCTTTCCTCATCCCCTAATTTTATTTTCTTGTTCTCCCTTGTGTATGTCATACTATGCCCATGGACACCCTTGTTGACCTATGTGAATGTATACATTATGGGATAGGATTCACATAGGGGAGAATATCCATTTTTTTCCTGAGGATAGATGACCTCAGTTATACATTCTAACTTCATCCATTTTCTTGAAAATGTTGTGATTGCATTTTTTATTAGTGTATTTTATATATGTTCAGATTTTCATTATCTATTCACTTGTTGATGGAAAACTAGATTGGTTGTAATCATGAGTAAAGCAATAATAATTGTGTATAGAACTATCTCTATGGTATGGTAAAATAACTGGGTTATGTTCTATTTAAGTTTCTCAGCAATCTCTGAAACGATTTTCAAAATGGCTCCACTAATTTGCACTCACATCGACAGTGGATGAGGGTTCCGCTTTCCCATATGCTCTCTGAAGCATTTTTGTTGAGCATTTTTGTATTAATATTCATCAGAAACAAAATATTTTTAACTTTGTTTTATATCAATCTGGTCTTGGTATCAGGGTAAAACTGGCTTAGTAGAATGTTTGGTAACTATTCCTTCTTTCTGTTTCATGAAACATTTTGCAATGTTGGTGTTTAGATCTTGGTTCTTCTAGAATGCAATCTCAAATGGGTTGCCCATGTTCCAGTGGATGGCCCTATAACCATGGACATAGTGGCATAAGTAATGGAATCCGAGTAAAAGGAAGAGTACAGAAAGATGGGAGGGGATGTAATGGAGGATTGAAAGAAGTTGAAGGGGAGAGACTAAGTTGGATCAAAACTCATGGGCTATACATATGAAATTCTCAAAGAGTATCGTATAATGCATACATACATACATATATACATACATACATAAATACATATGATTCAGCAGTGATCCCATATAGATCCTGGACTTTTCCTTGTTGCAAAACTTTTTTGTGTGTTTTAAGAAATCAATAAATGCATATAATGTTTTAATCAAACCTATCCCTTCTCTAATTCCTCTCTTACATGCCCCTACCAGTTTTTCTCCCAATTTAATTTGTTTTTCTTTATTTTTTAAAGTTTTTTTTTATTATTATTTTCTTTATTTACATTTCAAATGCTATCCCGAAAGTTCCCTATACCCCCCCCCCCCC
>NC_034608.1:45515936-45517136 GCF_900095145.1 Mus pahari
GAGGAGGGGGAGGGGAGGGGGAGGAGGAAGAGGAGGAGGAGGAGGAGGAGGAGGAGGGAGAAGGAGGAGGAGAGCCTTGTTTTAAGTTAAGTTGCTGGAGCAGAGCCTCAATGGTGAAGAACACAGTTTGCTCTTTCAGGTGACTACAGTTCAGTTGCCAGCACCCAAATGATGACTAACAATCATCCATAACTCAGTTCCGTGTTATGTAGTGCCATAATTTGACCTCTGCAGATACAAGGTGTGAAGGTAACACATAGACATACATACAACCAGATCCCCCATATATATAAAATGAATTTAAAACAAAAATACGAACAAGATGAATTAAAAGTAATAAAAAATACAAGCAAAGAACTCATGTAAATGCACATAGCATTGCCAGTACAATTATGGATATTGAGCCATCTACTGGAGCCGGGTTGTCTCAGTTACTGCATCTCTGGAGAATACTGACTCTTCCTTCCCTAACATCTATCAAGTGCCAATAAGGATTTTGTTTGTCTTGACTGTGCGAAGGTCTCAGACACGCAGTTACAGGTGATGTGAGTTCTTGTGTGCAGTTAAGCTTCCCTGTCTGGAAAACATCGTTTTGATATATGAAGTCATCCTCTAGTTCTGGCTCTTACAATCTTCATATCCCCTTCCCTGTGATGATCCCTGATCCCTGGGGATGATCATTGGTCCTCTCTCACTTCATGGCATTTTCTTCTTACTCTTCACAGATATGCAGATATTTTATTTCCCATGTAACCTGAAGTTTACTTGAAATTATTACATTATTGTATTTTATATTATCATTATATAAATAAGAAAATGGTGACAAAGTGTGGGTCTATGCTGCTCAGTTCTTTTTTGTTTGTTTGTTTGTTTGTTTTTTGTTTTTAAAGAAGCTTTCATTTATTTTTTTAGTATATGCATTACAGGAAACAAAACACAAGAAAGCAAGAAAAAATCACCCAGTCACAAGCGGCTCAGCTCGATGTGTCGTTCTAGATCCTGCATGCGTACACACACTTGGGTAATTGAGATTATACAGTATGTACCATGCTTTCCCCACATTGTGAATATTCACCAATTAAAAACCCCACACTACACAAGGATTTTGATAACCAAGAATACATCATGCCATCTCAATCTGTCAGACAAAATTGTAATCCTGTCTTCCTTGGCAACAGAAATTTCATAGAAGACAAAAAT
>NC_034608.1:45518216-45545783 GCF_900095145.1 Mus pahari
ACTTGTATGGAGGCTAAAAGACAAGTTGTGAATCACTTTTCTCTTATCAAGTGGATCCTGGAAATCAAACTCAGGTCTCCAGCTTTGTGGCAAGCACCTTTCCATGCTGAGACACCCTGCCAATCCGTTATGCACACTTCTTACTGTTTTGAGACAAAGTCTATATACCCCTGGCTGACCCAGAACAGAGATCCACCTGCCTCAGCCTAGAATTAAAGGCATGCATTACCACATCAAGTCTATCATGCACATCAAGTCTATCTAGTCGAGAGACCAGATGTTCCCAGTAAGCACTTCCGTTTCCCCAGAATGTGTANACCGCAGTGAAACTGCCTTCTAAACATCAAGGTTCTGGTCTAGCCCCTCCTCCAGTTCTCTCCACCCAGGGGCCATGTGTATGCATCTGTCATGTTTTTGTGGAATATTAACAATTTCATTTCCTAAGTGGTTTCAAGGTTTTTTCCTACAAATATTAACATAATTTATAAATGTCTTTTTACTAACTCTACTTTGTTACACACTGGCACCTCTTTACTGTCTAGGAANACTGGGTGCTGCAAATTTGGACGTATGTCTCCTATACGTTGTAAAGTAAGATGCACAGATATAAGCAACAATGGATAATCTTGCATTACTAAACTTGCATTAGCATTAGGCCCTTCATTCATTTTCTTTCTTCCTCCCTCTCAGACCCGCGCAAGCAAGGCTGCATTGCTCAGAAGCAGTTTCTCTTTCTAGTTCCAAAAGACAGCACTTCACCATGAGTTTAAACAGAGGAATCTACAACATGTATTATTTACTATGTCTACTTTTAACATACTTTGTGCACTTCTAAACACCTAGAAGGACTAGATGTTTCAGATGAGGACATGAATTTGTCCCCTATATACATAGTAGTGCTGAAACCACACACATGTAACTAGTTAGATCTCAAAGTGTCTTCTGGTGAGAACATTCTGGTCTCCGACCTTTCTTCCCCTTCAGCCCGTCTTGTGTCCCATGACACAGGCACCCGTCACTTGGATGATACACTTTCACAACTCTTCAGAAGACAACCTTGCTATGAACTAACAGAGTATACAGAATGTGTGAGTTTGCTAACTGCTTTTGTCATACATTGGCAACCTCTTTANTACCTAGAGACTAGATATCATAGGACTTGTTTGTCCAGTATATACAATATATACAGCATAGAAAAGTTACATGAGATGCACTCTTTTCTTGTTTTTAACTTAAAACAGTGTAGAGTCATCAGGAAAGAGAGCACTTTATTTGAGCAACTGAGCCCATCAGACTGGCCTATAGGCTTGTCTTTAGGACATTTCCTTCACTGAATATGAAGGTGGCTAGGTCCCGGTGTACTCTGAGCAGTGTCACCCCTGACCGTTCTGGTGTTGAAGACCATAATGCAATCTGAGAATGAAAGCAATTCAGCGATGATGCACTCTCCGCGCTCCCGACTTCAGGTCCTGCCTTTAGCTCCTTCCTTCAGGTCCTGCCTCTAGTTCCTGCCTTGGCTTGCCTAGATGATGAATTACACTCGATAAGCCAAATCAACTATTCCCTCCACACATTGGTTTCAGTAAGTACGTTTATCACAGAAGCAGAGAAGCAAACCAGGATAGGGTCTTTTAGTCACGTGCCATCTGCCATGGACAGATAACCCCCCCCCCCCCAGATGAAGGCTAAGAGTTGCACTTATCTATGGGTATTAAAGTAAAGTCTATGTAGATACTCTTTACCAAATGAAGGTAATCATTTGCCTCATTTGTCTTATGACAGAATCTGTTTTTCAGTCATGGGCAAATGTTGACTATTTTCAAGAACTTCTGTCTTATCAAACATATGAGTTTCTACAAGTTCATTGGATTTCTTTGGTAGCTCAAAGATACACTTCTAACCCTTCCAATTCTCATTCTCTTTATAAGATTATATAAATAGTCATGCTTTGTGGAATTTTCTTATTCAACTTCACAGGTGTGCAGAAATTACACTTTTTATTTCCAATGTAACCTGAAGTTTATTTGAAATTATTACACTCTTCTAGCTGGAAGAGTACATTTGTGCTGGATTTTTTAAATATTAGGCAGTTGATTATATTATAGAATTGTTATCAAAGGGTGTTTTCTGCCATATTTCTGCATTGGAGAGTGTATCATGATTTTCTGTAAGGCCTCCTTCTAGTCAAGTAGGGTGACTGAAGGCAAGGTTTCTATTATCAAATTATGTAGCTTGATGAAGTTCACATACACTTTATATTACTCAGATTATCTAGGTCCACATTTATCTCCATGGACTTCATTTATCCTATATCAAACAATTTAAGTTAAAATTTCCCACAACTAATATGTTTCTACTGTAACTTTTACATTTTACATATAGTACATCAATACTTTGCAAAAGATGCCAGAGACTTTTGTGAGTTTTGGACATGTGATTTCCCTAGTTTGCATGAGCTGCAGTAGAACATACTTGAACCTGGCTTTGTTCTCATATCCTCTACAGTCTTTAGTTTGGGTCTCTTTATAGGCAATACTTTTTCTTTACGATACAAAGTTGTTTCAATGGTCTCATACATTAGATTGTATAGTGGTTAGCTTTCTGCTTTGTAATACACTTTTATGTTTATTACTTTATGATTTTAAAAAACTTTTGTTATTTATTTACATTATTATTATATTTCAAGTGTTATTCTACTTCTCAGTGATGCCCCCATCTTATCCCCATACCCTCTGCTTCTAAGAGGGTGATCCCCCCACCTACCCATCCACTCCTCCCTCAGCGCTCCAGCATTCCCCTACACTGGGGCATCGAGCCTCCACAGGACCAAGGGGGCTCCCCTCCCATTGGTGCCAGATAAGCTAATCCTCTGCTACATATGCAGCTGGAACCTTGGGTCCCTCCATGTGTACTTTTTGGTTGGCGGTTTAGTCCCTGAGAGGTTTTATTTTGGGGGGGGGGGTCTGGCTGATTGATATTGTCTTCTTCCTGTGGGGTTTCTAACCCCTTCAGCTCTTTCAGTCCTTCCCTTAACTCTTCCATTGGGGTTCCTGAGCTCAGTATGATGGTTGGCTGTGTGCATTCACATCTGTATTGGTCAGGCTCTGGCAGAGACTCTCAGGGGACAGCTGTACCAGGTTCCTGTCAGCAAGCACTTCTTGGCAAGGGTTTTGCATGTTGGATTTCTAATCTCCAGTTCTCATTATTCCATACCCAGATCCAGCTGCTTTATATGGTCCTTACAGTCTGCTCCTGGGTCTTGCCTACCACTTCTTTCTAGTTCTCTAGCAATAGTTCCTATATTCATGCCTTGCCTTACTAAGCTGGGCCTTTGGAAAGTTCCTCGTAAGTGTTCGCATAATTTTACTTATCCAACTCTTGCTTATTATTTTTTCCTTTGGCTGGGTATAATATAGTCAATTCAAACTTTTTTTTTCTGGGTAATTAGTAGGAATTGGTTAATTTTTGTATGTTCATGCTTATGTCTGTATAATTATATTTCCTTGTGTAAATAACAATCTTTTTGCTTTCATACTCAATGCTGTTTATTTAGCCTTGGAAATAGTAACTTTATTAGCATTTGCCAACATGAGGCTCAGTTTGTATTTTCTTTAACACAGTATGTTCTTCTTCAAGTCTCTTTTTGCATATAATCTCAATAATGAATGGGACTCTGTCTCTTTTCATTTCTTTATTTATTTATTGAGAGGCAGTTACTATTCGCATGCATATACATGTTCCAATTTTCTGCTGAAATCTTTTGCAATTTTAGTCATTTCAGTTGCTCACATTATTTAATCATATCCACTGCATACATAGATTCGTTTCCACAGACATCTCTCCAGTTGCCACAGAGACATCTGTGGCATCTTCTCTTTGCTTTCACTTTGTTCTTTAGCTCAACTTGCTCACTTTTTTGTCTTTCTAGCTTATTGAATTGACTCCTCTGAAGATTTGCATTTCTTCTTGCAGTGAAATGCAGTTAAAAGCTGTTTATCTTATGACAATTTTATTTAAACGGTTAAGGTTGTAATGATTATCATCAGATGTATTGCAACTATCTGACATTTGTTTTTCTTGACTTTTAACCCTTTATGAAGGCTTCTTACATTTTATGGTTTTATCATATTTTGTTTACTAATTTATTTTCATTTAAAAATACAATTAAATTTTATGTGAATAAGTATGGTTTTTTGCATATGTGTGCACACCATGTATAAGTCTGATCTCCGTGGAAGCTAGAAGTGAGTGCTGGATCTATTAAAACTAGAACTATGGGTAGTACTGAGCCACCATGTAGATGCTGCAAACTGTTATTGCTATTATGTGTTCTAGGGAGAAGTGCAAAAATATTTACTTATCCCAGATAGGAAACTGACAAGAGACCAAAGTCTGGGTACTACCAAAGTCCAGATTGGTTACCTAATAAGTTTAATTGTAGTTCATTACAGGGATATGATTAGAGGAACAGAAATAACTCAATGATAGATTATCACCAACATGGTGACCTGAGAACATAGAGCATACTGCATTGGCTTCAGGCAGCTTGACAGGTTCTTTCCAGGAGGCTCTGATTGTCTGACTCTCTTCCAGGCAGCTCAGCTGCTCTTTGTTTCTTCTCGGATCCTTGAGTGATCTTTCTTTCTTCTTCCAAGCTGTTGTGATTATCCCAGACTGTTCTTTGGGACTTTGTGTATCTGAAACTGATTCCAACACACTTTACTATTTACACACTCTTGGGGAAAGAGAGGCCTAGTTAGTCTTGTCAGTTTCAGGAACTTCCTGAAGTTATTTGAGTTGTTCAGTTCCCATCTAAGGGTGTGTGTTTCACCTCCCCAGGTAGTCCTATTATTTTATCTCATTTTAAACATTCTGTCTTAAAATATTCTTCGTTTCCCTCCCCTTAAAACCCTATGTCTTAAAAAGTTTGCCTTCTAGATGGAGAATTTTTTTTTAACTTTGTTTGGTTTTTAATTCATTTAAATTCAGATACTTCTATTGGAAATAAAGATCTGTGACATTTGCTGTCACAAGACATGAGAAAAATAGGTAATAATCTTCTCAGACAGAAATTATATTTATGCTTACAGATTGAGTTTTCAATACTAATTATAGGAACAGGTTACCCACTTAGGACACTCAACCCCCAAGTTCTCAGCACAAAGGAGATTTATTTGCCCCAGAGGGACAAATAAAGGTCAGAGAATTAGAGACAAAGAGGGGACTTAGAAGATGAAGAAGGAGAAAGGAACAAGGGAGAGGGCAGAGGAGATGGGTGTTTGTCCTGGAGGGACAAAGCGCTGCTTCTGTATAGAGAGGAGACAGACATAGCACATAGGAAAATGACAGTTTATAAAAGTAAAAGGGTAAACACGTGTTAGGATGTTTAATTTGACTGGGTATATTAATTAGATAAGCCAAGGGGGGCTTTTGATTGCTGTAGTTCAATATTTTGATAGCTGGACCTTGGTAGTCAGCCTCAAGAGAAGGAAGTGGCCAAACAAAGGAATGGAGCTTGGGAGCTAGCTTTAGGAATGTAATCTAACAGTTTTTTCAGCAAGGCTGAGAAAATGGGGAAAAGGGTAAGGCCCACTAGAGCCATGCTTGCCATGCTCGGAAGAGTCCCTTTACTAATCACTAAAGTAACAGTCTTCTTTAACAGAGTGTAAACCACACTTCAAGGCAGGCTACATGTTTAGGAGGAGTTAGGCAACTCAAAATTAGCTTCCTATTGTATTTTGCTTTTTCTGAGATGACTTTGTTTCATTTTATTTTGTTTTGACATTATTTAACTTTTTGCTATTTTTTTTTTATTTTTGTTTTTTAGATCCCCTCCCTCCCCACCGCATTTTTGAAAGAGAGAAAGAACATTAAAGTTGGGTAGGTAGGGGAATGGGGAGGATCTGGGAGGGGGTGGGGGAGAGGAAAATATAGTGTATGAAAAATTTAAATAAAATAAATTTCACAGGAGAAATTTAAGTTGCTTAAAATTATGCCTCATTTAAAAAATATTTCTAGAAAGCAATTATTATATAGGCCCAAAGATGGAAGGTTTTGAGCTTAGGGGAAACAGTTATAAGGCAAAACTGAATGAGGGTCTGCTGAAAGGCAAGGGAATGTCATTAATCACTCACCAATTTTGCTCACCCAAGTATTCTTGCTGTATCACAGTATACTTCCCAATCTAGATTTACATAGCTTTTTCTTTGGATACTATGTGTCTTCCAAACAAAGACATATCAGGTATACAAGGTATACAAGGTATGCAAGGTATACAAGGTATACAAGGTATACAAGGTATGCAAGGTATACAAGGTATACAAGGTATACAGGTATACAAGGTATACAAGGTATACAAGGTGTGCAAGGTATTCAAGGTATGCAAGGTATTCAAGGTATACAGGTATGCAAGGTATACAAGGTATGCAAGGTATGCAAGGTATGCAAGGTATGCAAGGTATGCAAGGTATGCAAGGTATGCAAGGTATGCAAGGTATGCAAGGTATACAGGTATACAAGGTATACAAGGTATGCAAGGTATGCAAGGTATGCAAGGTATGCAAGGTATTCAAGGTATACAGGTATACAAGGTATACAAGGTATGCAAGGTATACAAGGTATGCAAGGTATGCAAGGTATGCAAGGTATGCAAGGTATGCAAGGTATGCAAGGTATGCAAGGTATACAAGGTATGCAAGGTATACAAGTATACAAGGTATACAAGGTATACAAGGTATGCAAGGTATACAAGGTATGCAAGGTATACAAGGTATGCAAGGTATACAAGGTATGCAAGGTATACAAGGTGCTGTTCTGGGGCAATAACTATTTTCCTTTGTTTCAAATGATGACTTCAGCGATTAGATTTTCTACAGGAAAAATTTGCTCTTTCTTTTTTTCTTTCTTCCTATCACATGGGAAGCAGCAGCTGCGCCACTGCTGTAGAATCAAGTTATTTCTCCCCCTTTGACTTATCTGCAAGCTGCTCCTCTGAACTCTTCATGCGTTCCACTATTTCCAGAATCACAGGGACAGGTGAAAAACAGACTCTCCCATACTCTTAGCTATTTTTATTTTAATCAAAACAAGACTGTTGTTTGCGTTGCACTTTAAAATAGTGAGACCTTTCTAAGTTTTTGACTGCCCTTCCTAAAGTGTGCGTGTTAACTAATACATCTTTTGGCTTTCTCGGTCTGGATCCCTCACTCAGGATGAATACTTTCTGGTCTATCCATTTACCTGAGAATTTCATAATTTTATTTTCCCTTAAAGCTGAATATCTCATCGTGTAAAGTATCACATTTTCGTTATCTATGGCTCTTTTTATATAGTTATATATTTCATATATCTAGAATACAGGAAGGTTTCATTGTCTGTTTAGTGGTTCTCAACCTTCCTAATGCTGACTCTTCTTCATATCCCAACCATAAAGTTATTTTCATTGCTACTTCATAACTGTAGTTTTGTTACTTTTATGAATCTTAACGTGAATATATGTGTTTCTTGGTGGTATTGGGTGATTCCTGTTTAACAGTCATTTCACCCCCAAAGGAATCATGACCTGCAGGCTGAGAACCGCTGCTTCGGGGATGTTTAAGTTTATTTTTCTTGGCTACTGTGAATAAAGCACCAATGAAGAATGACATAGCTGGATATATATATATATAGATAGATAGATAGATAGAGAGAGAGAGAGAGAGAGAGAGAGAGAGAGAGAGAGAGAGAGAGAGAGAGAGAGAGAGAGAGAGAGAGAGAGAGAGAGAGAGAGAGAGAGAGAGAGAGAGAAACCTCCACCCACAGTTCTATAGTGGCTGCTCCAGTTTTCACTCCCAACACCAGTGAATATCTGTTCTTCTTGCCCTAAATCCATGCCAGCATTGGTTCTCATTCATGCTTTTGCTTTGTGTTGCTGATCTTAGGTGTAGGATGAAATCTTAAGGTAGTTTTAATTTGTATTTCCCTGATACTTAAGGATGTTGATTGCTAAAATAAAATGGTTCCCAGATGATTATAATTCATCTTCAAGATCTCTCTGTTTAGTATCTTCACCCATTTTAAAAATTGTTTTCTTGATGTTTAGGGGTTTCTTTTTAATTCTTTGTATATTTTAGCTACTAATATTCAATCAGATATAGAGCAAATAAATATTTTTCTCATTCAATAGGCTATATCTTCAATCAAATGATATTTTTTGGTTATTACTGTTGGTCTTAATACTCATACATCTGGGGTTCTGTGTAGAAAGTCCTTTCTGGGGCCTATAGATTCAGGAGGACTGCTTGAAAAATTATCCCTGATAAGAGCAAAGCAGAAACATGTATTATGTTGTTCCACCAGAAACCCATCATTGCTCTTGCATTCTACAAATTAATGTTTGCCTACAAAGTGTTTTACTGACTGTAGAATTTTGAATCATGAAGATTCAAGATGCTATCTTCTTTGAGTGCCTGATCAGGAAGTTATAAAAATATTTTGCTTTATCTTTCCTTTTTTAAAAAAATTATTTCATTTATATGAGTACACTGTCACTGTCTTCAGACACCAGAAGAGGGCATCAGATCCCATTACAGATGGTTGTAAGCCACCATGTGGTTGCTGGGAATTGATCTCAGAACCTCTGGTAGCGCCGTCAGTGCTCTTAACTGCCGAGCCATCTCTCCAGTCTTTGCTTCATCCTTCCTAATGAGAGCTGTATCCTCCTTTTTTTTTTTTTTCCAGTTGGTTCTGCTCTTCTGGGGTTGGAAGGATCTGTCTGTCATCTTGGGTGTTCAATCATACAGAAAATGATGTACATTTATTTCCTGTAGCTTCAAAAACATAATGCTATCGACTTGATGATTCAGAAAAATATATGTATTGTTTAAACACTATAGTGGCTAGAATAGGCTACAAATTGGCAGGGAATTGGCAGGACTTAATTTCCCCCTGAAGGCATAGAGGAAACATACAGTCTATTTGGTGTTTTCTTAGCAACTGGATTTCAGGCTATATCACTTCAGTGCATTCTTACAATATCATAATTCTTTCTCTTCTGAGTGTTTCATCTCCACTCTCTCTTAGAAGACACATGATTGCATTTAGGGCCTAAGACATAGTTTTAGACGACTTACTAGCATCTTCAATGACCCTTTTCATATTTACATGTTTTATGGATTACAGTCTGACTTTTTAGGGCAGCTATTATCAGAATATTACAATATGAAAAATGCATCTCTAAAATCTTATCAGTTTACATAAAACCATACCATTTCACACACGCTGAAGTTTGCCTCCCATTTATCTACATCTACCAATAGTGTCATAAAGCTTTTCAATAGAAGCACTCTGGTTTCAATGGAGACATACAACGTCATATGTGTTAAGACAGAAAAGGAAACTTGAAAGACCATATATAATCTTTATCCTGTGACTTGTAGCCATTAGAATTTCGTTCTTGCCTGAGGCTGTCTATAGGGCAGTAGAAACAAACACAAATGAATGGGTTCATCAAAAAGCATATGAGGGATATTTGTTAAAAGTCATTTGAAGTCAATGCACTGAGTCTAGAAGACAAACAGCTATGTCTAACCAAAGTAATTAGGAAGTTGGAAAGGATGGCTATTTACAAGAAAATAGCTCTCTCTGCCTTCTAAATGCCACAAAAGTGGAAATTGAGAATATCCAAAAGCATAAAACTACATGATTTGTCAAGCCACTCAGATGAATGAAATTTGAATATAATTTTTACACAATTTTCAACAAGTCACAGAACTTAATTCATTGCACATATGTGAAGCATGATCAAAAGAATGTGCCTCTTTTCAAAGGAGCTCAGGAGGACTACAGGGCATGGTGGCTTGTGATGAGAGGCAGTGAACATGAATTTTCTTTAATAAACAACTGTGCCACTTATTTTTCTGGAAGTCATTTTCTTCTCTAACCTATTACAGGTTTGAGACGAGAATCATGATGAGCTAGAAAATATAATCCCTGCCCCATCATTCAGGGTATACTGATGATACTGTGATCCATAGCTTTCATCACACCTTATAAAAATGAGTTCTGGAGCTTTGGAAGGCCAATATGAGTGTAATATTTTAGTTTGTAGGGACTTGGAAGAGGCAATTGCATTCGTTACAGCTTTTATTTCTTCAGCTGATTAAAATCCAGTGTTAATTGAGGTCAGCATTGTGGGTTCAATTCCTCTAAAGGCCAGATGGCTTTGCTTAGTTAGGGGGCAATAGGTTGCTACACTGGTCCCCTAGCTACCCATCTCACTAATGTGCATCATTGATCCTGTAGGAAAGAAAAAAAAAAAGCTGGGTCTATTTTTTTGTAAACAAAAGATCATCATTGTATAGAGTCTAGCATTTATAGATTCCTGGGGGTTGAAAGGAATAGTGTGACAGTTAGAAATGAAAAGTAAGTTTCATCATAATTATGATACTTAAGAAACTAGTACTATTGGTTTATTAATAATTCTGTACCTCTTCTTTAAATGGGAAATTACATATGCCAGTTAAGGTTTTATCAGAAAATCAAGATTGTCTTGGCTATGAAGAGTGGATGATTAATTATATAAACAGACATATAAATCATTATATATTCATTATATTTGTGCTGGGTCTAGAGCTAGTATTGATGGTAGGTAAAAAGATAGCAAGATACAATTTGTAAAACACATGAAACTAAAGAAGAAGGAAGACCAAAGTGTGGATACTTTGAGCCTTCTTAGAAGGGGGAACAAAATACCCATGGAAGGAGTTACAGAGATAAAGTTCGGAGCAGAGCCTGAAGGAATGACCATCTAGAGACTGCCCCACTTGCATATCCATCCCATAAACAATCACCAAACCCAGACACTATTGTGGATGACACCAAGAGGTTGCTGACAGGAGCCTGATAAAGCTGTCTCTTGAGAGGCTCTGCCAGTGCCTGACAAATACAGAAGTGGATGCTCACAGCCATCTACTGGACTGAGCACAGGATTCCCAATGAAGGAGCTAGAGAAAGAACCCAAGGAGCTGAAGGGGTTTACAGCCCCATAGGACGAACAACAATATGAACCAACTAGTACTCCCAGAGCTCCCTAGGACTAAACCACCAATCAAAGAAAACACATGCTCTAGTTGCATATGTAGCAGAGGATGGCCTGGTCGGGTCATCAATCGAAGGAGATGCCCTTGGTCCTGTGAAGGTTCTATGCCCCAGTATAGAGGAATGCCAGGGCCAGGAAACAGGAGTGGGTGGGTTGGTGAGCAGGGGGAGTGGGGAGGGGATAAGGGATTTTCAGAGGGGAACTAGGAAAGGGGATAACATTTGAAATGTAAATAACAAAAATATCTACGGAAAAAAAAAAAGAAAAAAAATAGGTAGATATTGGAGAAAACAAGAATGAGAGAACCAGCTAAGGGGGTTTGAGCTTGCATCGTCCACTCACTGCCTGAACACCTATGGCTTCTATGGTGTGTGTGTTGGTTTGAATGAAAATGGTTCCCGTAGGCTGATAGAGAGTGGTACTATTGGGAGGTTTGGCCTGGTTGGAGTAGGCGTTGCTTCGTTGGAGGAAGTGCGTCACTGCTGCCGGGCTTTGAGGTCACAGATGCTCCTCTTCCCGCTGTCTGTTAGTCTCGCTATTGAACTCTCAGCTGCGTCTCCAGCACCACGTTTTGCTTTGTGCTTCCATGCTTCCTGCCGTGAGGACAATGGACTGAACTGCTGAACTAAGTCCAGGCTCAGTTAAATCCTTTCCTTTATAAGCTTGCTATGGTCATGGTGTCTCTTCACAGCAATAGAGAGTGTGAACAGCCTCTGACAGAAGAACATGGCGTGCTTCTACAAAGGAGCTGCACATGATCCTGGCCGGGATTTAGAGAACTTGGTGGGGTCTACATTGAGGACACAGTCTGAGTCTGGGGCTCTTCCTTCTTCCTTATAACAAGACTGAGTATCAGCGTACATGAGCAATGGTGGCATCATCGCCACGTTAATGGGGAGAGTTTGTTGGCTATTTAAGCCACTGCAAGTGCCCATATCTTTCCAGATCTCATACAAAATGTCTTTTGTGGCCAATGCTAAACTAGTGTATAAGAAAACATTCTGGAAAATACAGTTTTGCTTTGGTTAAATCCATATAACACAATTCTACAAGGAAATATGTTAACTCTAAGAGTATTGTAAACAAAGTTCTATACATTTATTTATGTAAATATATGTATATATATTAGTGAATGCTATATATAGGCTATGATTGTGTAGTCATTTCATGGATGAAGAACCACATATGGGAATGAACAGCCAGTAACATAGCCATAGTCTGTATAAATATCCTCTATGTTTGTACAAGGAAAAAATTTTGCCCAAGAAATGATTTCTGATCATGTATCCATGTTCATTGAATGATATATATGAATGTACACAAACACACACACATACACACACAGAGGAGACTGTTCTTTTTTTAAATTATTTTATTAAATATTTTCTTCATTTACATTTCCAATGCTATCCTGAATGTCCCCTATACCCTCCCCTTGCCCTGCTCCCCTGCCCACTCACTCCCACTTCTTGGCCTTGGCATTCCCCTGTATGGGGCATATAAAGTTTGCAAGACCAAGGGGCCTCTCTTCCCAACGATGACTGACTAGGCCATCTTCTGCTATATATGCAGCTAGAGACACAAGCTCTGGGGGTGCTGGTTAGTTCAGATTGTTGTTCCACCTACAGGGTTGCAGCCCCCTTCAGTTCCTTGGGTAATTTCTCTAGCTCCTCCATTGGGGTCTCTGTGTTCTATCCTATAGATGACTGTGGGCATCCACTTCTGTGTTTGCCAGGCACTGGCATAGCCTCACAGAGACAGCTGAGACTGTTCTTTTAAGTTAAACTGTATTTTTCTCAAGCATCTGAGAGTTGAATCTTATACCTCGGACAGGTGAATAATTGGCGCATACTTTTCATTTAAATAATGCAGGAATCTGCAAATGGTAAGTCAGGAGGCCCAAACTGGCCTGATACCTATTTCTGAACAAATGGTTATTAGAACAAACCACCCCTATTCATCATCTTTCACTTATGGCTACTTTTCTATGTAAATAGTTTAGTAGTTCAACAAAGACCATACTCTCTGCAAAGTCTAAACTATTCATTATCTTATCCTTTGCAGGATATTTCTCTGCTGCTTTGTAATTCAATATTACAGCATATATATGCTACAATTCTAACTCTTCCTCAGACAATTCCCAGGTCCCCATGCTGGTGACAAAATGTACATAACAAAACAAAGCCTGCTTACTCCAGATTTCTCTGTCTTGAACCCAGTGTTTTATTGACACATATAAGCATTTCCAGAAAAGACTTAGTAAAATCACTGGATTTTGTATATTCAAATTAAGGGCAATTAGATTTGATTAATCAAATATCTTACTAAATCCAGCCCTGAAGAAATATTGAAGAATATATATCTGGCATTGAAGGTGTAAGATTGTGAGCTGTCAGTTCAAATTTCCATGTCCTGCTTAAGCTAGCTGACCATATATATATTTAAATTATATACATATAAATACAGACACATACATACATATATGTATACATACACACACATACACACATATGTATACATACACAAGTGCACACACATATATACATATAAACATACATAACATAAATACACACATACATGTATATGTATATGTGTAAATATATGTATATATATATAATTGCAGCTTGTGGCCACCTTATGGAAAATCACCCCCATATGTCATGATTTTACTATAAACTGTTTGCTATGTTATCTATGTTGACTTCCAAACTCATGTGTTTGGGGTTTGATAGCCAATACAATGAAATTGGGTGTGGTTTTTCATTATATGGCTGGATTAAGGCCATTATCATTTGAATCAGATATCCTGAAAGCAGGACTGTTATGTATGAACACCATCTTCCTGCTCTGTCTCTCTCCTCCTATCGCACCCTTGCCCTTAAATTTCTGCCATGCTATCATACCCAGGGCTCAGAGGCCTTCTTGAGTTGTTTGCCACCATGTACTTTGACTTCCTAGGGCTGTCATAGCTGCATGGTGTGGACTAAAAGACTAGCTCTGATGAGACTAGAGAGAGAGAGAAAAATCTGTCTGGTCAGACCCAGAATTGTAAACAAATTCTTCTAGCTTATATCAGACCAATTAAGTCAGGAAACCTGCACCCAGGTTAGATCCATGTCTACATATTTGACAGGTGGTCCTTACCTGTCCACTTCTCGGTGTAATTGAGCCTCCAAGTGTTTACTAAGGTCAGCCAGGGAGTCAATGGTCACTTATTCTCTGCTTTCCTATAGATCTCTGTCACAGTTACTGTCATTACCCCCCACCCCTTTCTTTCTCATCACATTATATATGCGGCATGGTTCCTTGTTGAGGTGTTTGAGTTTCTTTCTGTAAATAGAAAACTTTATGACTAAGACACAGGCGAAATCTCAGGAGTGTTCCTCCTGGGAGGTGACATTCCACTCCGAGCAAAGCTAGCAACAGTCAATAAAGGTTATTTCTGGCGACAGGGCAAAAATGAGAAAGAAAAAGGTCTTGAGTTAACTGTTGCAGAGGCTGTTTACTGTCTCCACAAGAATGGTAGTTTAAGTTGCTTAACTGTGCAGCTCAGTGTGTGCAGTTTGACTTGCATTCATGATGGCACTTGTGCAGGGTTTCTTTTTTATTTTTATTTTTGCGATTAATTAATTAATTAATTGATTGAATTTACATCCAGATCGCTGCCCCCATTCCTCCTGTTTCCCCTCAAACAGTTTTTCCCTGATCCCGCTTCCCTCCTTCTCTGAGAAGGGTGCAGTCTCCCCTGGGTATCTCCCACTCCCTAGCACATCAAGTCATTGCAGCACTAGGCCAATCCTCTCCCACTGAGGCCAGTCCAGTGAGGGGAACTGGATCCATATGCAGGCAACAGATTTAGGGACAGCTGCTGCTCCAGTTGTTGGGGAACCCACATGAAGACATCCACTATATATGTATGATTCAGCCTGTATGTGCTCTTTCATTGGTGAATCAGTCTCAGAGAGCCCCTATGGATCCAGGTTAGTTGACTCTGTTAGCCTTCCTGTGGAGTTCCTAGTCCTCTGGGTTCCTGAATCCGTCCCCTAACTCTTCTATAAGACTTCCCAAGCTCTGTCTAATGTTTGTTCTCCACATTTGTTTCCATCGGTTGCTGGGTGGAGCTTCTCAGAGGAAGCTAGGCAAATATAACAGAGTATCATTAATAGTGTCAGGGATTGGTGCTTGCCCATGGGATGGGTCTCAAGTTGCCAGTTATTCCCTCAGTCTCTGCTCCATTTTTTTTTTTAGACAGAACAAATTTTGGGTTTAAAGTTTTGTGGGTGGGTTGGTGTCCTATTTCTCCCCTGGGGGTCTTGCCTAGCTGCCTGAAGTGGTCCCTTCAGGTTCTATATCCCTACTGCTATGAGTCTCAGTTGAAGCCACTCCCATAGACTCCTGGGAACCTCCCCTATTCCAGGTCTCTGGTATAGGTCCCCTCCCCCCCACATGTGCCTACTTCCATTCATTTTCCAGACCCTCAGTTCCTCCTTCCTGTCTCTCCATGACCCCTCCCACCTCCCTTCTTTCTCAGTTCCCTCCCGTCATCTGCCTCCATTCTGTGATTGTTTCTTCCCCCTTCTAAGTGAGATTCAAGTATCTTTGTTTGGGTCTTCCTTCTTGTTTAGCTTCTTTGGATCTGTGGAATGTATCGCTGTATCCTGTACTTAATGGCTAACATTCACTTATAAGTTGTACATACAAGGCATGTCCTTTGGTGTCTAGGTTAACTCACTCAGGATATGATCTACTTCTATCTATTTGAGTGCAAAACTCATGATATCTTTGTTTTTAATAACTGAGTAATATTCCATTTTGTAAATATACCACAGTTTCTGTATCCATTCTTCAGTTGGGGGAATCTGGGTTGTTTCCAGTTCCTGGCTGTTATGAATAAAGCTGCTATGAACACAGTGGAGCACATGCTCTTATGGTATGGTAGAGCATCTTTTGGAAGTCCAGGAGTGGTATAGCTGGGTCTTGAGGTAGAACTATTGTCAGTTTTCTGAGAAACAGCCAGATTGATTTCCAGTGTTGTACAAGTTTGCACTCCCACCAGCAACAGAGGTGGGTTCCCCTTTCTCCACATCCTCACCAGCATGTGCTGTTACTTGAGCTTTTGATCCTAGACATTCTGTTGGCTGTAAGATGGAATCTCAGGGTCACTTTAATTTGCATTTCCCTGATGCATCCCTAAGGATGTTGAGCATTCTTTAAGTGATTCTCAGCCATTCCAGATTCCTCTGTGTATCCCATTTTTAATTAGGTTATTTCAGTTGTTGGTGTCTAACTTCTTGAATTCTTTATGTATTTTGGATATTAGCCTTCTGTCAGATATAGGATTGGTGAAGATCTTTTCCCATTCTCAGGTTGCCATTTTGTCCTATTGACAGTGTCTTTTGCCTTACAGAAGCTTTTCACTTTCATGAGGTCCAATTTATCAGTTCTTGCTCTCAGAGCCTGATTGATTGATCCAGGAAGTTGTCTCCTGTACTACTGAGTTCAGGGCTATTTCCCACTTTCTCTCCTATTAGATTAGGTATATCTGGTTGTATGCTGGGTCTTTGATCCACTTGGACTTGAGCTTTGTGCCAGGTGATAAATATGGATCTATTTTCATTCTTCCACATGCAGATAGTCAGTTAGATCTGCACCATTTGATAAAGATGCGTTTTCCCCCATTGTATATTTTTGGCTTCTTTGTCAAAAATCAAGATTCCATAGGTGTGTGAGTTTATTTTTGAGTCTTCAATTTGATTTCATTGATCAACCTGAATGTTCTGTACTAATACTATGCAGGTTTTATTACTCTTGTTCTGTAGTACGGTTTGAAATCAGGGGTAGTGATACCTCTAGAAGTTTTTATTGTACAGGAGTGTTTTAGCTATTATGGGTTTGCGTTGTTTTGCTTTTCCATATAAAGTTGAGAATTGTTCTTTTACAATCTGTAAAGATTTCTGTTGGAAGTTTGATGGGAATTGCACTGAATCTGAAGATTGATCTTTGGTAAGATGTCCATTTTTTTCTATGTTAATCCTACCAATCCATGAGCATGGGAGATCTTTCCATCTTCTGATATCTTCTTCAGTTCTTTCCTCAGGGACTTGAAGGTCTTGTCTCATATATATATATATATATATATATATATATATATATATATATATATAAAATTTGTGACTATTGTGAAGAGAGTTGTTTCCATGATTTCTTTCTCAGCCCATTTATCATTTGTATAAGGGACAGCTACTGATTTTCTTTTAGTTTATTTTGTATCCAGCCAATTTGCTGAAGGTGTTTTTCAGCTGTAGGAGTTCTTTGGTAGACTTTCTGGCATCACTTATGTATGCTGTCATATCAGCTGTGAATAGCAATATTTGACTTCTTCCTTTCCAATTTGTATTCTCTTGATCTTCTTCAGTTGTCTTATTGCTGTAGCCAGAGTTTCAAGTACTATATTGCAGAGATAAGGAGAGAGTAGATAGCCTTGACTTGTGCCTGATTTTAGTGGAACTGGTTTAAGTGTCTCTTTATTTAATTTCATGTTGGCTATTGGCTTCTGTATATTGCCTTTACTGTGGTTATGTATGTGCCTTGTATCCTTGATCTCTCCAAGACTTTTAACATGAAGGGATGTTATATTTTGTCGAAGGATTTTTCAGCATCTAATGTGATGAACATGTGTTTTTTTTTTTTCCTTCCAATTTATTTATATAGTGCGTTGAGTTGATGAATTTTCATGTGTTGAGCCATCCCTGCATCCCTGGGATGAAGCCTACTTGGTCATAATAGATGGTGTTCTTTCTGCTTCCTTAGATTTGGTTTGTGAGAATTTTATTGAGTATACCTGCATCTATGTTCATAAGGGAGACTGGTCTGAAATTCTCTTTGCTGAGATTTTGTGTGGTATCGGGGTGAATGTGGCTTCATAGAATGAGTTTGAAAATGTTCCTTCTTTTCCTATTTTGTGGAATACATTGAGTATTGATATTAGCTCATCTTTGAAAGTCTGGTAGAATTGTGCTCTAAAACTGTCTGGCCCTGGGCTTTTTTGTTGTTGTTGTTGTTGCTGTGAGACTATTAATGATTACATATATTTCCTTAGGAGTTATAGAACTATTTAGATAGTTTATCTGATCTTGATTTAACTTTGGTAAGTGGTATCTATCTAGAAAATAATCCTTTTCATTTTAATTGCCAATATTGTGGAGTACAGGCTTTTAAAGTAAGACCTAATGATTGTTTCAATTTCCTCAATGTCTGTTGTTATATTTCCCTTTCCCTTTCTGGTTTTGTTAATTTGGATACTGTTTCTCTGCCTTTTAGAGAGTTTGGCTAAGGGTCTGTCTATCTTGTTGATTTCCTTAAAGGAACAACTTTTAGTTTTGTTGATGCCTTGTATTGTTCTCTTTGTTTATAATTGATTGATTTCAGCCCTGAATTTGATTATTTATTGCCATCTACTCCTCTTGTGTGTTTTTTTTTTTTCTAGAACTTTCAGGTACGGTGTTAAGGTGCTAATATGAGATCTCTCTAATTTCTTTCTTTTTTTTTTAAGATTTATTTATCATTATATGTAAGTACACTATAGCTGTCTTCAGACATATCAGAAGAGGGCATCAGATCTCATTACAGATGGTTGTGAGCCACCATGTGGCTGCTGGGATTTTAACTCAGGACTTCCGGAAGAGCAGCCAGTGCTCTTAACTGCTGAGACATCTCTCCAGCCTTCCAATTTCTTTATGAAGGTGTTCAGTGTTACGAACTTTCCTCTTAGCACTGCTTTACATTGCTCCCCTTAAGTTTGAGTATGTTGTGTCTTCATTTCAATTGAATTCTAAATAGTCTTTAATATATTTCTTTATTTCTTCTATGAAAATCTAGTAATCATTGAGTAGAGAGTTGTTCAGTTCCCATGAGTTTGTAGGCTTTCTGTTATTTTGTTGTTATTGAAATCCAGTTCTAATCCATGGTGACCTGATCAGATGCAAGGGATTAATCCAATCTTCTTGTGTTTGTGAGGGCTCCTTTGTGACTGAGTATATGGTCAGTTTTGGAGAGGTTCCATGAGATGCTGAGAAGAAAGCATATTCTTTTGTGCTTGAGTGAAACCACACTATAGGTATCTATTAGGTCCATTCTGCGGGGTTTCTTAATCAGTCAAGTCCCTGCCACCTTGCACCTTGATACTTATTCTTTCAGCATTCCATTTGAACTGTTGTGATTCCCAGGCTGACATAAACCACAACAGAAAAAAGTTCCAAAATACCCATGACAACCTGAATAACCCATATCAAAAAACTGTGGTTTTCTGGGAAATAAAATGGCAAAAAAAAAAAATCACCAAATGTTCAAGGATGCCACACTTAAGACAAATAACCCCAAAGCAATCTACTTGGAATTAATTATACTTATTGAAATGGTGCTTGTTTGTATTTAATTGCCTCTCCTTGGTATGTTTGTGTTGTACTCATTTCTGACTTCATTCCTAATCGAAAGGTCCCTTGTAATAGTTGATTTAGCTTTCCAGATTAATTTAGGGGATTGATTACTCTTGGATTCATACATAAGAAGACAAGCAAGTCCTGACACAGTGTATGTCAGGGCTGATGATATTTTCTAGAAACAATCTCTTTTTGGGCAGAGTGCCCAAAGGTGTGAATGGACCAATTTGTTTTGTTCTGTCTCAGCCATACACAGAACTTTCTCTCATTTTGTATTTAATGTGCACCAAGGAAATGAGTCCTTCTCTGCCATATTGTGTATATCAGAACAATACTCACCTAACAATTAGATGGTGGGCCAAGTCCTATTCCTCTACATTAGTGACAGTTTTATTTACACTTAATTTGAAATGACACATTTGTGTATCACTCCTGAGAGGATTTCTGTTTGTTTCTTTTCTCCAAAGTTTACCAGGTGAAGCTTGAGGCTAAATGTTATTCCTGATCAGTGGTGAAATCATACTTTGGGTCTTGAATTTGAATAATATAGCTGTTGTGGAAAGATGAAGACATTTAATAACATATTTTGTCCTAACTTGTGTTTTTGGAATTGCAGTTCATTACAATGATTTGAACTTTACAAATGCTTTTTTTTTTCCTGGTGTGTTCTTCCAGGTCATTTGGTTTTTTTTCCTTCCTTCCTTCCTTCCTTCCTTCCTTCCTTCCTTCCTTCCTTCCTTCCTTCCTTCCTTCCTTCTTTTGCTTTTTTAATATTTTAAAGATATATTTATTTACTATTATGTACATATGGGCTCTTTGTCTTTATGTGTGTGTGTAAACCATGTGAATACCTGGTACAAGGAGAGGTCAGAAAAGGACACATGGAGACTAGAGTTCCAGATGGTTGTGAACCTCCATGTGGGTACTGGGAATTGAAGTTAGGTCCTCAACACATTCTCATCCTCTTAACTACTGAGCCAATTCTCCCGTCCTAATTTTGACTAAAATTTGGATTTTGTTCCTCCATTCTTTTGTCTAACAACAAAAAGATGAAATTTTCTTAGTAATGAGATTCTTTATAAGTGCAATGTCAAATCTATTTCAAAAGTATAATGCTGCTGGTTAAATTAATGAACAGATAGCAGTTTTCTGGCACTCATTAAAGAACTACAACCTCCCACATTCAGGAAAGAATATTAAAGTGTTTATTATTTTCATTTACAGAAAAAAGAGACAATAATAACAGTAACAACAATAAGAAAAAGTAGTAGTATAGTGATTTAAGAATGTCTTGGACATGAACAGAGTCAAAAGAGATCATATATTTTTCATGCTTAGTTTAGTATATCTTAGATTTTTAAAAAATAGTAACAATCTCACTTTTAAAGTGAAACTCTAGCCCAGGCATTGTGGTGCATGCTCTTAACCACCACACTCAGGAAGCAGAGGCAGGTGGATCTTCATGTGTTTGAGGCTAGCCTGTGCTCTACAAAGCTAGTAGAGGACAGCCAGGCTGCAACAAACCATGCCTGAAAAGACACACACACACACACACACACACACACACACACACACACACACACAGAGAGAGAGAGAGAGAGAGAGAGAGAGAGAGAGAGAGAGATTGAAAATTTAAGCATATACCTATCATCTCTGTGTGTTTAGGAAGCAGAAATGGAAAGAACATGAGTTTAAGACCAGCATGGGCTACATGGGTTTGTCTGTCAGGAGCCATCTAGGATAGGCTAAGACTAGTAGGTGGCCTTCCTAGTGGTGTCCCACCTCTTTTGCAAGATCTGTGATGGGTGAGCTCTATGAGGCAAGGTCCCAAAGAAACTTCATCTCAGGATTGCTTCTTATCAATTATATGCCTTTCTGTCATTATTAAATTAACATGATAGTCCCTGGGCATTAGCCTACCCTGGTGAGCAAATTCCTGCAGATCAACAAAAAGATGAACTTTCATGAATCAATGCTGTTTAGATGAATTAATGATTTTATAGAATTTATTTGATTCAAGTAATTTTGTGAAGAGTTTTAAGAGATAGTCTTAGTTGCTTTGCTAGAAAGAAGTAATAAAGTTAGAGTTAAGAATAGAATATGCACACTCCTAATATAGTTAAGTAAAGGTTGCATATTAAGAAATACAATGGGCTTTCATAATCACACTAAAAGGAGTAAAAGACTTGGGGCAAATTTGTGTTCAAGGAAAAATGTTTAGGTCCAAGGATAAAGCTACAGGTATGCACCATGATAAGGCGAGAGCATATGAAAACTGCTGCTTTGAAATTATAAGGAGCTTGTAGTTTAAAACACTGCTATAAACTTGTTATTGATATCCTTCTGTTACTCCCATTTTATGAAACATTTTATCTTTGAGGTAATTTTCTAAAAAAATTATTTTTGTATAAAAAAATCCAGAGAAAAGAATTACAGTGGTTAGACACTTTGGCTTGGGGGGGGCTCTTCCCCATCCATCCATTCATCCATCCATATATCCATACACACACATTAATCTGTCCATCTGCCCATCTATCCATCCAAATGTATATTTCTGTTTGTCCATATGTACATGTGTATGTATATATGTGTATGTAAGCATGCCTGAATACTTACGGTATGTATGAGATAGGTGGTTTGGCTCAACCAACATGTTAATGTATAAATGAGAATGTGAATGAAAATATAAATATGTGTGTGAATATATATGTTTCTGAGCATCTTTGCCTATGTAAAAGATTTTAATTCTTTTCCTTTCCTTCTTCTCTGGTTCACAAAGAGTTAACCAGCCAAGTCAGTAAAGGGCTTGCCTGGTCAGAGAAGAGAGTACTAGCAATAAATCCTTTACCTAACCTCCTTAATGTTAGCAACAAGTGGTCCAGGGGCCTACAGCTTCTGACTCCAGAGTAACTTAAAATCAAGACAGGTATATGGTATTAAAGAGAGCAACCCTAGTCTCTTGTAAGATCAAGTATTGCCCCCACTGACACTCTTCCCCCTTAGCTACCTTCAAGACAGAACCAGAGTGCTGGAGGCATCCTTTGGCATTTGCCTGTGGTACCCAGTGTTAGCTACATCTCTGAATGCCAAGCCGCAGGGATATACTCATGTTCAAGCCCACTTCCATGACTAAATTAGCAATTAAATAGCATCATTTGCATCCACTTACAGCCTAAAGTTTCTTTATTATAAGAAGGTCCTGAATCACATCAAAGCTGTCTAGTGAACCAAGTTTTGTCTATACTGACCAGTTAGTGGCTCTGTTACCTGTTTCCCTGGTCAGGATAGTTTTTTGTAGCCTGCACACTTCTAGGACACAGTTATTATTCTTATTAGTCCTAGTCCATTCTTTCATAAAATTTGTTGGGAAAGGAAACCTGTGGCTTCAGTTTGGCGGTGGCTTACTCCTTTAGCTCTTTTCATTCTCAAATGTTCCTTGTACCTTTTGAGTTCCATTCATATTGTTCTTAAGAAGTCCCACATGAAAGCACCCATGGTACACTTTGTTAGCAGAGTCACCTTGCCCTTCACCAAGTGTTTAACTTACTAGTTTTCTATAGCAGTGCAAAACCTACACAGCCTGCAGAATTCTCCTTAGACCGGCCATCAGTCTAATAAAAGGAGAAATACATTTTGTTGCGGTTGTGGAAAATTGTTACAAATTTAGGGAATTAATATAATATTTATTATGTAACCATCTCTGGAGATCAGAAACTTTGGCTTGGTTTAGCTCAGTTTTCTACTTCAGTGTCTCCTTTTAGCTGTTCTGGGTAAGCTTTTTTTCAGCATCATACAGACTCAGGAGAGGGAGAGCCCCAACTGAGAAAACTCTTCCATCAAGTTGGCTTGCAGGCAAGGCTGTAGGGAATTTTCTCTATTAATGATTGATGTAGAAGTTCCCACCTTACTGTGAGTAGTTTTTATCTGGTCCTGGATGTATAAGAAAGTAGGCTGGGCAAGCCACTAAACAGCGTTCCTTCATTGCCTCTGCTTCAATTCCCCCCAGACTGCCCTAAGTAATAGACTGTAACCTGGGCGTTATGAGATGAAATAAACACTATCTTTCCTCTAACTTGCTTTTGGTCAGTGTTTTATTGCAGCAATAGAAGCCAAACTAAGACAGTGGCTCTAACTGTAATCCCACCTTGGGCTTAAGATGATATTATAGATTTGAAAAAATTACATTTATTTATTTATGCTCGGGGAGCACACATGTGTCATGGTGAGTGTGTGAAGGTCACATAATGACTAGTATAAGACAGTTCTCTCCTACCCTGTGGATCCCAGAGACTGAACTCACGTTGGTTGTAGATCAAACTCAGGGTTGCAACGTTTGGAGTCAAGTGCCTCTTCCTGACGAACCATCTCACTAGCCCATTAGGCATTAATGTCTCATTAGGCTATTAGGAGAGTTCAGTTCCATTTGGTTATAAGATTGGCATTCCAGGATTTTGCTAGCAATTGTGCAAAGATCATTGTCGTCTACTTGTGGAGGACTACGGGTTTATGATGTGTCCTCATTCTCTTTCAAGGTCAACAGGGGATACCTTCTAGTATAATTGTCTAGTCTAGGTTTCTTGGGCCTCTAGATACAAATGTAAATACTCTATGTTAACTTAAAGGCCTCCTGATGTTAGACCAGGTCTTTTAGGATATCTCTGTTCTCATTAATTTATTGTCAGCGGCTTAGTAAGCTCAATTACATCTGTGGATTCTTATTTTTTTTTTCTGTGTAAGTTTGACAGAATTATAGGTGCAACATACTTCCAAAATTAACGGGAGAGTCTCCAACAAGGGCTACAGACTAAAGACAGGACATCCATTCCACGGGACACCTCAGAATTCGGCTTATCTTGGGCAAGTGAAGGGTATTTACAATAGTCCTTGAAGCACCATTTTCTTATTAATGTGGAGAACAGTGTGACCCAATATGAATTGAATCCCACTCTTGTGTTCTGTGTGAAATACAACTGCTAGACGGGTTGATGAGATGGCAGCAGAAGAACCGGGGAACAACGAGGTCAGCACTGTAGCTCAGCTACAGCGCTGAGCTTTCCCCATGACATCCTGAAGGCTGCTGAGTTTTGACTCCCACACTACTTCCACTGAACAGTAGGCAATGAGAAGAAAAGCAGGAAGGGCAGAGGAATTTTGATGGATTCCACTTTGACACACATTTTCCCACCTAATAGTAAGTCTGTACCATTGGGGGGGGGGACAGGCCAGCTGAGCATTTTCTCTATTAAAATCTACTTCATTTTATGCTCAGAATCAGTTCGCTTCATGGCATCGCTTTCCCGTTTTGCCTTAGCGTTATGGAGAGGGATGTTAGAGAAGTTGGACACATAGGTAGTTGAGGGGGGGGGGCATCAATCTGTCAGCCATAGTATGATCTAAAGAGCTGTTCAGGAGCCACTTGATGGAGACTACGTAGAGAGTAGAGCAGGAGGGCAGTGAGACAGGGAAACTGCCCAACCTCTTGGCATTTTCTTCCTGCCTTTCAGGGAGCTGATGAACGCAGGGAGCATTTGTTCAGCTGATCTGTGCTGTCCAAAAATCGCCATCTCTTCCACTTAGAAACAAAAGGCATCTCTTTGTATCATGGTTTCTTTTTTTTTCCTGACAGTCTCCTGTCAGACATTTGCAAAGCCCATCAGACACACCGACAGGGGCCTTTGACAGAACATGGGTGACATTTCAAAGTAAGAATGATGATAGGATGCGTAGCAGCACACTGCAGAAATGCGCACCTTTGAAAGGTACAGGGAAAATTTCAGAGCATCAGCCTGATATTTTACCATGTAGTGCTATGCACCAAGTTCTTTCATGTAGCTCAACATGAGTCAAATTATGTAGAAGTTTGCAAATGCCAAGTCACAGAAAGATGAATTTAAAATTCTTACTTTACAGTTTCAAATTAGTGTGGACACTTCCCATCAAGAAGGGCATTTGTTTCGCTTGAATTCTTGGCACAAATATTGCTCTTTTATGAACAAATTGCTGCTGCAAAAGTGATGTTCCCCACAGGTAGAAGAAGGGATTGCTTTTACATTTCCAGTAACTAAATGAATATGTATTTTTGATAGGCACTTTAGAAATTCCTTCCTTGCAGGGTGTAAGAAGCTATATAGTTACCGCTATTTGAAATACTAAACCTTAAGTACCAAGAAATATCTTGCCCTTTCCATAATGCAAACTCGAGCAGCAAAATCAGATGCTGTTCGTTTCTAGCTTGTCAGTGTGGGAGGAATTTGATAGTGTGACTGAACATGAGGGCAAAGCCAACCCCCTTGACTGTGTGCTCCATCCCGGAGTGGAAATCTTTTTTTTTTATTAGATATTTTCTTCATTTACATTTCAAATGCTATCCCGAATGTCCCCTATATCCTCCCCTGCCCTGCTCCCCTATCCACTCCCACTTCTTGGCCCTGGCCTTCCCCTGTATGGGGCATATAAAGTTTGCAAGACCTAGGGGCCTCTCTTCCCAGTGATGGCCAACTAGGCCGTCTTCTGCTATATATGCAGCTAGAGACACAAGCTCTGGGGGTACTAATTAGTTCATATTGTTGTTCCATATATAGGGTTGCAGACCCCTTCAGCTCCTTGGGTAATTTCTATAGATCGCTTCCCACATGGTGTTGGTACCATCATTCTGCTGGCTCCAGGTTGTACAGTCAGAAGTATACCTTCTTCCTAACTTAGTAGATTCACACATGCAGAAAATGAACAGACTGTATACTGTACACTGTACACTTTCTGTTAAAAGGCAGGGTGAAAATTTTGGTTCCAATTCCAGGATCGATGACATTCTTTGGAAAACTTGCAGCTTTCTTGAGATTCAATGGAGAAAGGTGAATGAACCCATATATGCCATCATATAACTCCTCTCCTTTAGTGTTTGTGAATCGTAATTGCACATGAAGCACTGGACTAGATCAGGGCACATAGATTCCTACAATAGCCTGCCTCTGCCTCCCAAGTGCTGGGATTAAAGGCGTGTGCCACCACGCCCAGCAATAACTGCACACTTCTAGCATACAATGACACACAATAGTCATTCCCATCAAAAGTCTTTAAGTAGTTTGTATTGATTCAAACACAAAGAAAATTATTCTAGAAGATGAATTTGATATTTGAAATAAACATAAAATACCATCAAAGCAGACCGTAGAACATAAGATGGTGTTGGAATTAGTTGTGGGCTATAATTATGTGTGTGAATGAAAAAAACATTTTTTGAATTAATGTTTCCAGTGTGTAAAGAAAAGCAGCCCACTATAGAACATGGCTAAAGAAATGAGAAACAAGATCTTAAATTATTTTTTATAGGTTCTTTCTGTCTTTGTTAACTTATCTACATGTTTATTTATTTATTTATTGTTTGTTTGTTTGTTTTCAGTGATTCGACTCTTGGTCTTCTTTTCTTAAGGCTTGTCATTTTAGGACAACCAATTGACACTTTTAAGCAAATGCAAGAATTGGGCCACCAGCTCAGCTGTGCTAGGAAATACCCTGCTTCTACTATCTCACCATTATTCAAAGATCTCAAAGAATATGCACTTTAAGTTTTGATGGGAGAATGCCACACACTGAGAGTTCTTAAGGATTGTTGACCAGAATGTATCATCCAGGAACCATAGTCATCAGTGATGCTACCAAAGAGAACAATTCATCCAATTGCAGACACTGAATCTGAAAATAACTACTCTCCTAAAAACAGGCTTTTCTCACACAGCTAATATTGTGGTGGTATTGAAGTTATGGCCCAAACTTGGTAGAGTCTTCTTTCATAGTAATGCACCTCTTTTTTCCCCCTATGATTTACTTAATATTATCTGGTCTCTGAATATTTCTTACTATTGTACAAACTGATCTCCTTGGTCATGTATTCTTCCTCCAACTTTAAATAAGAGTATTTCCCCTGTTGTTTATCTAATGTTAGCCATTTTGATGTTTAGTAGGCATTTTGCAGTTAATGTGTCTCAAATCAAAGTTGATGTTTTCTTCTTCTCCAAAGATTTTACCATGTTTATCTCTGCTAAAAAAAAAAAA
>NC_034608.1:45545963-45564803 GCF_900095145.1 Mus pahari
AGAGAGAGAGAGAGAGAGAGAGAGAAATTTCCCCTCAAAGTATTTATTGAGCCTAGCTATTCTTTCAGTTTCATGCTCTCCCTGCCCCTGCTTAAGCTACCTTTCACTAGGATTGTGCGAGAGGTTCCTTAGTGGTTTTGCAATTTTATTCTTCCCAAATGCCCAACTCTAGCCATAGGCTATTCTCAGGCAGCAAATACAGTTGTCTTTTGGCACACATGTGGGATTCTGTCTCTTCGCTGCAACCTCTATGGAATCTTCTGATCTCATTCAAAGTCACACAGTGTCCTGAAGGAGTCACTGAGAGTTGACTCATCAGGTATCTAGCTGATTTCCCTGCTTCTGCTCTGTGCCTTCTTATTCTATTCCAGTCAAGCTAGCTGTTTCTAGGACATGCCAACCCTAGTCTCATTTACCAGTTAAGTGCTTTCTCCTATAAGTTGCCTTGGTAGTTGTGTCTTTTCACAGAAATATATAAGTAACTAAGGAGGTGATGTTTAATTAGGTTGCTTGCTTTAGCAGGAATCATATTCCTGCAGATAATCAGCTTCATCTCTCAGTTCCTTCAGAGTTCTGCCCAAGTATTATTTAATGAGTGAGATCTACACTGATAATTCTATATGGAACAGATATTGTTCAGTGCCCCCCCACACCTCTCCTACTCCACTTGCTGTCTATCTTTGCTTTCCATTTCTCATTGGATCTACTTTTGTTGCACATTTCATTTTCTGTGCTTTTTTGACTAAGGAATAAATGTTCCATGAGGACAGAAAACAATCCTGTTGAATGGTATGGGAACTGTAAATTTCTATTCATTTTAAGTCATGGAAAAATAGTACTGCATTGGCCACTAGGAAGAGCAGCCTGGACATTTAGATCATCCAGATATTTTGTGTTTATCTTTCTGGAGCTCTATAACTATGGGGTTTTTTGTTCATTTACATGTTATTAAAGAATTAAAATCACATGCCTGTTGGGCTCATCACTTGATCTACATTTTCATCAGCAAGCTCTTTGACAGTAAGTACAAACAGAAGAGACATCTGTCCATTCTGAGCACAAGCAATTTGGCTCTGGCCCATCCAGTGTGTGAAAGTGACCATTAAAAATATTATGCCTCCTATCTTCTCCATCAGTGAATGAAAATATGTGTTCATATCAGGAAGATTTTGTGCTCATGTGTCCAAAATGAATTCTAGATAGGGTTTAAGACTTGGTTTCATGAAGAACTTATTTTGACATAGAAATTTAACTCTTTAGCACAGGAGTAGTTTCTTTTAGTTTTAGACTAAAGGGAAGTATCATGTAAAAGCATCCTAGAAAGTGAATCAAGACTCTAATGAGCACACCCTTTTTGACTTACAAAGCCTGATTGGCCCTTATGCTGGCAACTGGACAATTGACTTTCTCTTGTATTTATTTCAATCAAGATTCATTTTTCTTTGCTGTAAACGAGGAGCTTCCAAATCTACTCTGTACTTTCCTGCCTGTGACTGGTATCTGATGTTCTTGTCGCCTAAAAGACCTTTTGTACACAATTTCAAAGTTTCTTCATACCACTAAGTACAGTGCAATTACTGTCTTTTACAAAGAGCTTACTTTATTTCCCATAATATGAAAAATAAATTAGCATTTTGCCCCTCTTAATTCCTGTACTTACAGTGTCTTTGTAATTCCCATGTGTATACATTACAAAATAGATATTATAAATTATATTTTGATATCCTTTGTGAATTTGCAAGATTGTGGCTATTAGAGACCATTTAGACTTTTAACTTGACATTCAGTGACAAATCCATTCCTCTCTGGTGTCCCTGTAATTCACTGTCCATGCATCTGGGATGAAGTCCTTCCTATTATAATGGGAGTTACCACCTCCACAAGAAGCTTGCTTCTTTGGCATGAATTTGGGGGATTTATGATTATTTGTGTGAGCCAGGGAAAACTGTCTTCTATGGCATCAGAGATATAGCAAGGTTTTTGTTTTAGTTGATTTGTTTTAAAAGGAAAAAAAAAAGAGTCTTAGTTTAACAATAGGACAGTGATGGACCACAAAAGGATTTTGTTCATTGACAATTGAGGGAGAAAATGTGCTATAATTACCAGGAGCTCCAGGGAAAATTCGATGGTGGAAATAGTGTTTCAAGTGATTAAAGGATTTTTAAAAATCATCTTTTCTTTTTCAGGATTTGGAACAGCTTAAGTGCATTGAGCAGGTTTTCATGAGAGTTTCTTGGGGAATGGCTATGGGGGCTAGAGTCCCAAATGTTATTTTTAGATGTGTCTCTTGCTCTATGTTCTGGATGACCCTTTGTCCTAACACCTACAATCCTTTGTTGTAATTGCTTGTTCAGTGTGTAGCTTCAGTGCCAAACTGTGAACCCAGAGCAGTCAGTAATCAAGGCTGCCTTGTCAATCACTCTATTCCCAAGGCCAGCAATTATCTGCAGATTGGATAAATGGCTGTGTGTGGTAACAGTAGGGGGTGGGTTAGTTGGTATTTGGGGAATTAGTGTGTTCTTTTCAAATGAACATTTAACAAAAAGCATGATCTCCAAGTAAGATTTTATCAGAACTAGTCTTCCTTCTCTATAAGACAGTGTAAAGATATTACACTTTAAAACTCAGTTCATTTCATCTATTGACATATTAGAGTAAACATCTATATGAAGTGATACTCAAGACTAAAATCACCAGTAACAGGAGCTAGGAAAGAGTGTAGAATGTGTAGCAGGGAATTTTGAAACTATATAGGCATTTAGTTAGATGTTAATTAATTACATTTTTCCTAATAGCCTCCTAAAAATCAGGAGGGACAATGAAAACATATAAAATGTGTTTGGAAGGCTCAATAATACAACCCAATAACATAGTGAATGTGAATTGTTGATTGAATTTTTTTGAAAGAGCACTAAACAGATGCTGATGGAGTATCTTGAATTGTTGCTTGCTGTGGTGTGAATTGATTAAACTAATATTGAATAAGTATTTATTAGAATAGACACAGTAATAAATGATTAATTTGATCTTCCCAGAGAGCCAATTAGTTTTGATATTGCAGATGAAAAAAAATTAAAGATCAATTATGTTGAATAATTTGTGAAAGATTAGATAGCCAGCAATTGGTAGAGTCTAGATTCATTTATAATTTGTGTAAAACCCCAGTGGTTTTCATCAAATCATGATGGGAAGGGAAGAATACTTATGTAGAGTTAGAGAATGTTCAACCAACAAGAAGCTATGTGGTATAGGCAGTATAGGTGAAAAATGGAAATGGGTATTGAAATCGGAGACAGAGGTTTAGTATTATAGCTGAGAATCTCCCTCTGATGTACATTGGTTATTTATAAGAAAAAGGAGGATGCTTCTTGGTTAAGTTTTATGGACAGATAATTTTTGCTGCAGTGTAAGTAGTAGAAAAATAGCTAATATAAGAGATGCTGGAAGCTTCGGTAGTTCTGAGTAAGGATAAATAAAATGCAGAGACATCTTGCAGTAGCTTAGAAACCTAGCCCATGTTCTACAAGTGTACTCATATCACAAGGTAGGGGAGGATCTTCACCCAGCCTGGAAAAATTAAATATATCACCCTGTTAGGTCAATAGGATGCAAAGGACAATATGAAAACCCAGACTTATGAACAGATGAGTCATCTAGAATTTGTACACAGCCTGTGATATTGAGCCCAAAGAGGCTGATCGAAATGAAATCGTATGAAGCAAACAACTGGAACGTATGAGCAGTTTAATTTTCTCAGAAGAATTGTGGATTCTGGTAAGCTATCTGCAATCTTAACACCTTCAACTTGAGCAAACTTTCTGAAAATGTAGGAAAGTATCAAATATACAGATCGGATCTGTATACTTAATACAGATCCCATCTGTTTCAATAGCAGGGTGTGTTGCTAAGGATAATTAGTGCATCCATGAGTTGGCTCTTGCCAGGTACAAAAATGGCTTAAAAATTCTCCAACCAATATAAGAGCACAGTTTTTGTTGTATAAAGCACAGAGATCCAAACAGGACACACACTGTCCTTCTCCACTTACCAACCATCTCTCTCACCTTCTACTTCTTTTGCAATTTTATGTACATTTATAGAGTATCATCGCTAAGAGAATTATAGATGATTCTGTAGCAATTCTGTATTGTATGCCACTTAAACCTTTTTTATTTATGGAGGCTAGGTAATTTATTTTGTGATGAAGTTCAGGTAACGATACAGTACATGTCACCATGTTTTCATGCATTGGTATGTATCTACATAACAACACATAATTTCTTGTGAATTCCCACATATGAAGGCAAAAATCCACATTTTTTTTCTAGAATTCGAAAAGACTTACTTTTTTAATATTTATTTATTTATTTATTTATTTTATTATATGTAATTACACTGTAGCTGTCAGAAGAGGGGGTCAGATTTCGTTACGGATGGTTGTGAGCCACCATGTGGTTGCTGGGATTTGAACTCAGGACCTTTGGAAGAGCAGTCGGCGCTCTTAACTGCTGAGCCATCTCACCAGCCCGAAAAGACTTATTTATGAAATGTTTTCTAACTTTTAATTTAGACATGCATTTTTCCCCATTAATTGGCTTATTCAGTTTATAGCTTGATCACACAGCCTTGCTTCTCCTGTTTCCCCCTCACACAGCTCCTCTGGAAAAGGGAAAGCCCTCCTGGCTAGCCACACACACTGGCACATAAGGTTATTGTAGTACTTGGCACCTTCTTTCCTGCTGAGGCCAGACAAGGCAGCTCAGTTTGCGGTACAGGATTCACAGGCAGGCAATAGAGTCAGCAATTGTTCCCTACTCCTTTGGGGGACCCACATGAAGACCAAGTTGCACATCTGCTACATATGTGCAGGGGCCTAGGTCCAGCCATGTTTACTCTTTGGTTGGTGGTTCAGTCTCTGGGAACTCCAAAAGTCCAGGTTATTTGACTATGTTGGTCTTCCTGTGGAGTTCCTATCCCCTCTGGGTCCCTCATTCCTTCCCCCAACTCCTCCACAAGACTCCCCAAGTCCATGTAATGTTGTGAGGCTGTGGGTCTCTGCAGCTCTTTCAATCAGCTGCTATATGGGGCCCTCTCAGAAGACAGTTATGATAGGCTCCTGTCTGTAACGTAACAGAGTGTCATTAAAGGTGTTAAGAAATGGTTCTTGACCATGGAATGGGTCTTAATTCGGGCTGGCTATTGGTTGACCATTCCCTCAACTCAGCTCCATCTTTGTTCCTGCACATCTTATAGACAGGACAAATTTTGGGCTAAAAGTTTTATGGATGGGTTGGCTATCTTATTCCTCCACTGAGAGTCCTGCCTGGCTGCAGGAAATGGCCACTTCAGGTTCCATATCCCCCACTACTAGGAGTCTTAGCTAGAGTCACCCTCATAGACTCCCTAGAGCCTCCCCATCCCAGGCACTGCCTAGAGATTCCCTACCACCACCTCTAGCCACTGATTTCCTTTCACTCTCCAGGTCCTCTCTCCCAGGCTTTCCCCATATCTGATCATCCACCCCTTCCTGTCCCCTCTCCCACCCAGTTCCCTCCATCCACCCACCTTCCATGACTATTTTATTTCCCCTTCTAGGTGAGATTCAAGCATCTTCCCTTGGGCCCTACTTGTTACTTAGTTTCTAAGGGTCTATGGATTGTAGCCTGAGTATCCTGTACTTTATGGCCAATATCCACTTATAAGTGAGTACATACCATGCACGTCCTATTGGGTCTGGGTCACTGAGGATGATATTGTCTAGTTCCATCCATTTGTTGGCAAATGTCATCACATCCCCATTTTAATTTTGATGGATACAGACAAGGTGAATTTCAAGTTGGTTTCAGTTATACACATTCCTTAAAGCAATGCACAACTGTCTCTTTTCCCCTTCTTTTATATTGATTCCTTTTGTTTTCTAAATTCAAAACCACAGAAATATGCCAAAAATTTGTTAATTGTATCACTGTGTATAGCAGACATATAGTCAGTGGATCAATCTTTTCAGTTTCAGCCTTGTGCCTTCCATAAGAGTTGATCGGATCAGCTTCTCGATTTTCTTGCCATTAAAAACAACTTCAGTCTTTAGAAGCACTTTTAATTTAAAAATAAATGAGAAACGTACCATAGAATCTCTCTATATTTCCTGTCACTGTCACCCCCCAACCCTATGCACACAATATCACCTACCATTACTGATATACTACACCAGAGTGGTAGAGTCTACGTGTTGTACAGTTGAGGTCCAATGGCTATTATTATCTACAAACACTACCGTTTACATCAATGTACAAGCTTATACTCCTTTGAGAAGAAGATTTAGTAAATAGCCATTATAATACTACCCAGAGCTCTGGGGTCCCTTCATTAACATCAGTATCCTCTGTGCCCTGCCTACTCCCTTCCTTTTCTCTAATCTCTGATCCTTTCCTGTCTTTCGTGTATTTCTGGGGTTGCACTTTTCTCGAATGTCATAGTCATATAATATGAAGGCCTTTTGTGTTACTTCTTTCTTTCACTTTGCAATATGTGATTGTGGTTCTTCCATTTTTATTTTTCATGACTCAAAGACTGATTCCTTTGCAGCACTGAATTGTTTGCCATGTCCCGGCACGACAGCTTCTTTATCCATTCCTTTTCGAGGGTGAGCTTAGTTACTTCTACATTTTTATTGTTTGGGTAAGCCTGCTATATCAACCTGTCTGGGAAGTATCAATAACAAGGTTTTAAAATTTCACAGTAAGTGTATCTTTGTTAATTTGGCAAAACAAAACTAAAAGCAACAACAACAACAACAACAACAAAATGAATGAACAAACAAAGTCAAACTGCCAGAACGTCCTCTGAATGGGTGTGTAGTTTCTCATCCTACTAGCAATGACTGTGGCTTTCTTATGTTCATATTACCACAAGCATTTTGTGTTCTGAGTCTGGACATGTGAGTATGTGAGTAGTGATTTAGTAACTCATCATTTTATTGGTGTTCTTGTGGCATGAGACTGTAGGTGCCTTATAAGCTCATTTTCCATCCATATATCTTATGTAGTCAGCTGTCTATTAAGCCTTTGGGCCCATTTTGTAACAAATATATAACTATATTAATTTTGAGAATTAGTTTTTAAGTTACAGGCAGTTTATGAATGACATTATTTCTTAAGTGAAAGAAAGCTTGTAATTTGTAAATGTTCAATAGACCCTCCCTGTCTTTATTTTTTCTAGTTATTTGAATTTAATATTTGATAACATTGACTATTGAATTAGAACTGTCATAAATATACTTTGTAATAATGTTTAGAAATTGTAAAGACTTTGTAATTATTAAGTAGAAGGTGTGGGAGAATGCTTTAATTAAAGAAATCTGAGCACAATGTAAACTGAACAGTAACCAGCTGACATATTGCCATGAACTTGTTGGTTCTCAGTAAAGAAGCTCTGAGTTTCTCATATTTATGTAGGACAACACCTACAGTGACCTTAAATATACTCTATCAAGCTGAGGAAGTTCACTTCTTGTCCTACTTTAGCCTTTAAGGGCTAATGACTGCTTAATTTTGTTAGATATTTTTCAATGTCAATTGGCTTGATGATGTAAGTTTTCCTCTTTAGACTGATGATCCCGTTCATTAGCCCTTGAATGTTGAATGAGTATTATATTCCTGGTTAAATTAAAAAAAAAGAGTTGGCTGTATTAGGAATTCTTTTCACATGTTGCCCTGTTAAAGAGATTTGCATTTGTATTGATTTGCGGTGTCCCCATTTCTTAACGTATTTGACTAATTTTGATATTATTATGATAATGATAGCCTTGTAGAAAAAGATAAATAATGTTTCCCACCCCTCTGTTTTCTATAACATTAGAGAGAACTGATAAAGTTTCCTCCTTTCCCTGTGCTGGGATGTACCTCTTCAAGCTTGGTGCTTTCTGTTTTGGAAAATTTCGTTATTTAACATTTAATCTTTTATATTCTTTTCTATTTCATTTTATTATGTGTGTGGGTATTTCTGTGCATGAAGGTCTGTATGCCACTTGTATATTTGGTAACAATGGAGGCCAGAAGATGACATCAAATCCTCTGAAGCTGGAGTCACAGAGGGTTGAAAACCACCATGTGGGTGCTAGGAATAGAAGTTCTGTCCTCTGAAAGTGCAGCCAGTTCTATTAACTTCTGGGAGGTCTCCCCAACCTTTCCTTGTCTTTTGAACCTGGTAGAGAGCCTAAGTTACTTATGAACACATGAAAATAGTCCCACCATGCCACCTATCATCTGTCATGCCATCTCATTTCTTAAGATTTTTTTTTCAAATTATATTCAGTTTCTAAGAATCATCTATTTGGTTATATAACATTCTTCCTATTATATAATACTGTCAAATTGAGAAAATATAGCAAAATTTATCTTTGTGGGTGTTGGGCTGCTTATCTGCCACTGGGATGCCAGAGCACTGTAGGCATATTACTCATGGAAGGCAGAAGGCAGTTCAACGTAGGGGATCTCAGCCCATGTTTCTCTGGGTGAGAAATAATGGAGGCTGGGTTGAATGCTGTGATTCTCAAGCTTCTGTGTACGCAGATGTCACTGGAGATCATGAGGAGTTGAGAACAGTAGTCCACAGATCTGCTCTTCCTCCATGTACCAGTCAGGAAAGGGGTGGCTGAGCTGGGACAGAGCAGAACCCAGTTTGATTCTGAGTGTGTATTTTGAATACTGAGGGGCTGAAAGAGACATGGTCTTTTCTAGGAGGTTTAGGGTAGGAGATTATGAATGCCTCCCCCCAATAAAGGAGATGGTTTTTGCTTGTCCAAACTGATTTATTTTATGGTGGATGTAAATGCATGTCTTACTCGGGGTGAACCAGGTATTAAATACTTCTTGCAGAAAGAGATGTCCATCAAGGGAAGGAATCTCATTGTCTATTTACTCAGGGCCTATCTAGATACTTCACTAGCATGGAAAACTCTAGGTTTTTATGCTACACGACATGTTAGGTTTTTATGTTGTTATGGTCCTCTCAGTGGGATGTTACATGTTCCAGGACAGGTTTAGACTGGCCAGGAGTTGGTTCTAACACCTGCCATTCTCAATTATGAGATTCCTCAGGGTTTTTGAACCTGCTTCAACTTTACCACTTCTCCTGTTTGATGGCATGATGTGCTTGCCCCACACATATGAACTTGAGTTGTTTCCAATTTTCTGATACTTGTAAAGTAATTTTAGTGGCAATCTCAATATAGCTTGATTTACATCCTCTTGTCTGGACTTCTAAAATGAATTGCTAATTTGTTAGATAAATTAACAAAACATTAGAATTTAGTGAGTATTCTCATACCATAAAATGCTACCATCAACAAACAATGTTATATCCGGTGAAAGGCAGGAGATGACGTGATGCTGTCCTTAGACCCATGTTCCTATAATATAAGAATGAATGAGAAAACGTTCTTCTTTTCTTGCTTTTTTTTTTTCACAGAAATGGCTCATGTCAAAGAACTCCTCTTTTTCTATATGCCTCAGATAAATATGACAAATTTCATCCTTTTAATACAAGTCCTTAAACAAGCTTTCGTAATTGTTTTTGAATAAAAAAAATGATTAACTGTATGTCTATTGCTCAGTCTAGAGAACATATTTGACAGCTAGACTTGCCAAGCTCTGCTCACACCCATCTTGCCTTCAGACGCTTAGCTTTGGCCTTTGGCCTTGCTGGCATTGAAGTTTGGAAGAAGCCATCTATAGTAGTTCCTTTAACAATGCTGACCTTAAAAAAAAAAAAAGACATTTGCTTCTCACTTATCCTTCCCTCTACTCATTCATCATATTTCTGCAGGCCAAGATCTTGGCAGTTATGTTTATTTCTCAAATAAGAAGAAATGAGTTTCTGACCAATTTTTGAAACATCTAGATGTTGGAGTCTGAGAATGCTCACTATGGAAACCATCACCCCCTCTTCAAATGTCTTTGGGAACCATATTTTCCTTGATGAAGCCTAAGTGTTTTTGTTTGTTTGTTTGTTTTGTTTTTTGTTTTTGTTTTGTTTACTTAAAAAGATTAATGAGGAAGAGTTGGGAAAAACAAAAATAACATTATGGACTAAGTTCTACTGTAAGATAGAACAATCACAAATGGATTGAGACATGTCACCTAAATACAAATATAGGAGGAAATTAAAAAACAAACCCGCTAGACAGTTGAAGAATAAAGGGATGTGGACTTTTTCAAGCAAAGAAGACTGGAAGAAAGCTGGAATGCCATCACTGTATCTCACTAAGTAGCATTTAAGAAACAGAAGCAAATCGTTCAAAAATGGTTATGAAGTATTTCTACCAGACACAGAAGAACAGCTGCCTATGACCATGGACCTCACAAAACAGCACCAAGGTCTTATAGACATGGACATGTAGCAATGGTCAGAGAGATCATAGAAACTGCTAATTTAAGAACTCTTCTGAAATTTAAGACATTAAGCAAGTAGAAAACAGATTTTGAAGGCTGGGAATATTAATAATGATCTATATTTAACAAGGACGTTATTTCCTTTAAGCATACGCACTGACAGAAAGTAATGGTGGCATTTACACACCCAAATGAAAATCCAATAGCTTAAAAAGAATAAATAAGATCTAAAGTTCTGATTTGTAAAGCTTCATAAGTTTGAAGTCAAAATCAGCTATTCAATAATCCTTAGGTTTAAGAAGAAGCATTAAGGAAAATTAATTATTCCCAGTAAGTGATAATGAATATGTGGAAAGTCACATTGTGGGGTGCAGCAACAGCAATGCTTAAGGCAACTGCAGAGCTATGGGTATGATTATTAAGAAAAAAAAATCACTGAACTTAGAAAAATGAAAGTTAAGAAGAATCAAGAAAACAAGAGAAAATACAATAAAATGTATAGAATAAACACTAAATATTATTAACATGTGGGAAGTTGATTCTACCGCAAGATTATGACAACACATTTCTGTGATGACCAGTCAAGAAGAATACAGCAACATTTGTCCACAGAGGATGAATTAAAGAGGAACTCATACCTTAAAAATCCAAAGAAGAGTGCTGTGGAGAATTTTAAAATTATGTTAGGATTTGCCACAGGTGTGTTAGTTACTCTCACTGAGTGTGACAAGACAACCAACAGAAACAGTCCAAGTGAAGACAATTTTATTTTGGCACATGGTTTCAAAGATTTTGCCCACTGTGTGAAGGGATAGCTGAGCAGTAACATGGAGATGAGAGCTAGGTCTTAAGACAATGAATGCTGGTGTTACCATCAAAGGCTCACTTCTCATAACCTATGCCTGCCAGCAAGGCCCTACCTCCCAAGGCATTCACAGCATCACTAAGGAGGTACCAACTTTCAAAACATATGAGCTGTGAGAGGCATTTCACGTTCAAACCATAATGATAAGCAATCAGTCTGAATGAAGTCTACTGGAAAGAATATGTGAGATTTTAAAAGAATGGGCTAAGGGTAGCTCAGATCTATGAAGGTCTGGATTTGGATCTCCAGAATCCATGGAAACATCAGGGAGAAAACAGTGGGCATATAGAGCCATGATGCAGGCCTACAAAGATAGGCCAACTCCAGAGGTTCAGTCTAGCCCAAATCATGAACAAAGATAGACCAACTCCAGAGGTTCGGTCTAGCCAAAATCATGAATTCTAGATTCTCAAAAAAGTGTTTGAGGAAGACATTTTAATTTAGTTTCCTATGTGTGCTCACAATATTCTGCAGTGACACACCCCACACAGACACACACAGCTACACACACACCTGCAGTGCATTGGTGATGTGGTATGGTGTTGAAAGTTAAGATAGAAACAGATGGCTGAGACAGAATTGAACAAAAAAATAGTCAGTGATCAATTGGAAGGAGGGGAAACACGGGAGAGCAAGACTGTCAAATAGCTCAGTGATTCAAGGTCTTTTTAAGAGTAAACCTGAGTAAAGGATTGTTCATCTAGTCAAACAAGCAAAAATCCTTTTATTTGTGAACTAATTTAATTTGAGGATAACAAAGGTAAGCTTTTCTATTCTGGTTCACAGGAATTGTGTTCTATAGGCAATTTCCCTGATATTAATAGAACAGAATTACTGAAACGAAGGCAATTTCTTTTTTGGTTAACACTGATGTACCTGGGGGAAATATAAATAAATAAGAAAAGAGAGAGATGAATGACTTTAAAAAATTTCCCTTTGTCAAAAAGACCATTGCTTCTGTGTACAAGAGTGAGCGTGGGAGAGAAAGACGCTGTTGTGACAATACCTTTCAGGAAATTGGCTAACTGGTTAAATGGAATAAAGCTTCGATCACATTAAAGGAAGCCTTGGCTAGTCCAATGGCAAGGTGGCAGGAAGTGCTTTCCTAATTTGTACCTTCACTCAAGCTGGGAAAGGTGAGTATCCCCTTGGCATTGTACCATCTTCCGTGCGGGCCTTAGGGCACAGCTGGCCTGCATCGTTAGATTGCACCTGTGCTAAGGAGCGAGCTTGTGTACAAAAAGCAAAGATTTTTCCTCCTCAGATTTTGCTTTTGAAGACCTTTCTGTGCCTGGTAATGTAGTTATCTAACTTACTATGGACAGGGGGCATAGAGAGGGCCGAGGTCAACTTCCTTCTGCTTACTTCATTACTAATATTGGAGACAAGGAATATCTCTTCTTCATTCATCCTTAGCTCATGGCTGGCGTATAGAAAAGCCAGACAACCCCTCCTCCCACACACGCACAGACTCACATACCTCCTGCCTTGCCCACTGCTGCTGATGCTGCAATGTAAACATCAGAAGTATGTGCTCTCATGTGAAGTTTGATGAAGAGGGGATAGTCATAGAGAAACACACTTGGACAAAGTCCAAGGTATTAAGCTGTGTGGGGACAGTGAGGCTACTCTCAGTTGTCAACTTCACTGTATCTGGAAGGAAGTCCAATCCAGAAACCTCTGTGAGAGATTTTTGTGCTTGGTTTGAAGTGGGTGAAGCCATTTGTTTCATTCTTACAAGTTTAGAGAAGAGATGTGTGTGGTTCGAGCTGCAGGCCAGAAAGTATCTACTATATCAAAGATGTTCGATACTTAATTGGCTAAAGATTAATTACTATCCTATGCTCGGCGTTTGACTTCTCAGCCATGACTGACCTTAAGAAGCACACTTAGTCTGGTTTGCTTGTTTTATAGAACATTATCCCTGGATTCGGAGAGGTGCCGCATCCTTTTTGATGCACTTGAACTTCGTTCAGAAAAATTCTAAATTCTCTATGCTTTGGTTTTCCAATGGGAGCCCACGTTCACAGTGGTCTGTTATAGGTAGGAAGAGGTGCTTCTAGTCTACCCTGGATTTGCTCCTTGGCTTCTGACTCTGTGATATGGCTAGCTGTATCAAACATCCTTCCTAAATTTTGTACATACGTGAAGTATACATTTGCAGTAAGTCACATGGGCAAAGAAGTAACATATTTAATATGTAGAAGTGTCATGTCAATATACTTATTAAACCTACTAATAGGAGGACGCATCGGTGGGAAGCCAAACGAATTCACACATCAATCCTAGGCCTGGTTTCTCTAGCTGAATGATGCTAGCAAAAGCAATACACTAAAATGCCATTGGCTGTTATTATGGCCAGTTTCAGTGAGGATAAAAAAATAAAGGAAAAGAAACATCCAGCTAAACATTCAGCTGGGAGAAAGGGAAGTGCTTGTTCAAGAGTCACTGGACGAGTTCTCAGGTTTCCTCCTAGAACTTGGGGTCATCATCCCTCACAGAGAGAAACAAAGTATCACTCAAAAGGAGACACTGTAGGTAGTCCAGAGCATACTCATTTCCATACTGCACTTAAGGATTTTAAATGGAAGTTGGATTTTAAAAACTCCCTTGTGTACATTTGTGTCTTATAGTGTTCATTACTTTTCCTGTGGTTGTACTAAGATACCCAACAAAGGCAACATAAAGGAAGAGGGATTTCTCTTGGCTTACTGTTTGAGGGGTACAGTCCATGGTGGTCTCAAAGGCATGATGACAAGAACCTGAGGCTGCACGCACTCTTCATTTCTGACTGGACCAGAGAATGGGGGTGGGAGGTGGGGAAGAATACTTGAATACCTCTCTCTCTCTCTCTCTCTCTCTCTCTCTCTCTCTCTCTCTCTCTCTCTCTCTCCTCTCTCTCCTCTCTTTATCCACCCTGAGAACTTAGCCTTTGGTTTGGTGTGGTAACAACCATATTCAGGGTAGGGTTTATCTTCCCAGCTCTCTCTGAAAATATGAGTATGCATCATTAATGCCCAAGGGAGTTTTAACCAATCAATTTGACAATCCAAATTAATTATAGTACATATCATTGGAGTTTTTTTCCACAAAGTGTGTGAGCAAATGCACACACACACACACACACACACACACACACACTAACACACTATCTGTAGCTTTGACAAATGAGCAGAGGGAAACAAAAACCACTATAGTCAGCACCTATACTCTATTAAGGCAATTAATCAAACACGTACTTTGTCAACTTCCCCTTGGTTTATTTTGTTTTATGATTCTATTATTATTTCATCACCACAATAAAATGAATTAATCTCCATCATGTAGAAAATGCTTGGGTGATAGAGTAAAGGAACTTAGCTGCCTGTGCCTATCTTCTGGCTCCAATCAATCATCATGAAGATTGAATTATTTTTAACTGTGATGCATTCATTAGTCCTTATTGGAAACATTTTAATTCATTACAAGATTTTCTATACTGTCGGAATACAGATCTGTCACTCAGCATGAACTTATTCAGCAACTCAGATGCCACGCATTAGTGGCCTCCTCTAATAGAATATGAAAACTTCAGAGATTGATAATGGAATAAGCTACATCTTGACATGCAATTTTGTAACTGGTTTGAGATAGGCACACTTGTACACTTAGAAGAAAATTTTCAAATCTGGAAATAACACAAGAGGAAACCTGAGTGTTATTAAGAGGACAATATACAACTTGGGCGAGCCTACTGTTAATATTGATAACACAATAAGTGGTGAATGACTTCAAGGAAGCTACCTTTCCTCAGATGCCACAAAGTGGATGCATATATGAACTCACAGACACTGTGAGAGCCTACTTAAAACCTACACGAGTCCAAGCCACATAAGTCCTCTGCTTGGTCAAGGGGAAGTGTGCACAAAACTGTACCCTTTGCCAAGATGCTGGTCAAAACTGGTAGTTTCTGGAAAATCTGTTGTTTTTTCAGTGGAGAGGCATTGGGTACACTACAGGGTAGACCTCGTGCACTGGAATAGTTGGGCAATGCAAAACCTGCTGCATGATTTTAGGGGTTTAATTTTTTTTTTTTTTTTTTTACTTAAGAGGCAGAGAGAACATAAATTTGGGTGAGTACGGAAAAGGGAGTCTCTGGGTGGAGTCCGGGAAGAAGAGAGTATTATTAAAACATATTGCATGAAAAATAGCAAATAAAAATAAAATACCACAAAAAGAAAATGGTATGCAAGTATAGAAGAAGGATTTCATTCATTTCTCAAGCTTTTTCAGACAAGGGAGTTATTTTTTTTTCTGATGCAATCTAGAGTGAGAGTCATCATATCAGTGACAGATATTCATGAAAAACTTTTTCAGGTACAACTGAACATCGATTAGGGCATGAGCCAAAAAGTAGGCTCTGAAGGTCTAGAGAGCATCAAATCTTGTAGCTACTGTTGACAATGTGTTTTAGTCTAGGCAAGAGATACCCTGTTTAAATTTCATTTTGTGTATATGTCTATTTTCCTTGTACATATATCTCCTCAATGCATATGTGCCTGGTACCTGTGGAGGCCACAAGATGGTATCAGATTCCCAGAAACTAGTGTTATAGACAGTCAATGCACCAACAACATATGGGTGCTTGGAATTAAACCCAGGTCCTCTGGAAGAACAGCAAGTGCTCTTAACTGTTGAGCCATGTCTCTAGCCCTACTTAAGATGGTTCATATGAAAACCAAGTATAAGTGAACTGTTTAAGTTGGAATAAGAAAAGTTCCATAATATTCCTTAGGAAATCAAGCGCAGAAATAATAGAGTGAGGAGGCATCTGAAGATCCATGTGATTAAACATATTACATATACATATACATGTGGATTAAATACATTACATGTGCCTAGGAGTTAAGGTTAACATTACTGCAAACTTAGGGGGATATTTTGTGCAAGGATTTATAAGTGGTTTTAGACATGTACCCTTTCTGTTAAGATTAAATGTTAAACTTGGATATTCTACTGGCATTAACCCATATAAGATTAGTTTTAAGAGACATGATACTTCTCTTAGTTCGTTTAAATGATTCTGTTTTATCCTAGAAAATCTCTAGACCACTGTCTGATCCATGGATCTTGGGTCAATTATTTTATTTCAGTGAGCTTCACCTATCTCATATAAATACGTGGGGATGGAGTTAGGTAGTCTTCTTTCATATCTCTTCTTATTCTTGATCATCTTTACAAGAAGTCATTTCCTTTCTTTGGGTACAGACCAGGTATCAGGAAACCCCGATTGACCCCTATCTTGGTTCATGCATCTATCCTTAACCTTGTCTCATTTCACTTGGCACACTTAATTCAACCATGCTACCAGGACAAAGGACAAAGTAAAGGGAAATGACCTATATTGGTCTGGCTAATTATCCAGGTGTGAATTATTAAAACTCTTCACATTTTACTAACACCTTAAAGTTGTTGGGTGCCAAGAAGTATTAATAAAGAAGGAATTTCATGTGATCACTGGAAAAGACTCCATCTAAACATTTTCTATGGACAGCCAAATAGAATAAGGGGACAGTGTGTTACATAAAAGGAAATAGGAACAGGTATATAGTACTTGAAGTCTCACATTTCAAAAAGAGAAATGGTATAATTGAGCATTCTCTGCAATGATTTTGATAAATTTGTATCATTGAGAGACTGTCAATAACAGCAATGTTAGGCATGAGCTACAAAGCTTGTGTGAAACAGCCTTAGAAAAACCAGTCACTAGCTCTAGGACTCAGAAAGTGGAACAGATTGATGACATAATGTGGAGGTTCTCAAGACTAAAGGCATGTGGTTGCTGGTAAGAATGAAGTCCATTGTATGCTTCAAATGCAACTGAGTCTAGACTAGAATGTATCTAGGAATGTTTCTGCTGACTTGGAGATAGCACTACATGGTCCAGCACTGTGCCTGAATGTCATCAAATAAAAGATGACTAAAGGGCCACTTTAGCAAATAATATACATATACATTTATGTGAATCTGAATATATAACCTCATGTAGTGAAAGTGAGTACCCATCTTTCCTGAAGTCGGTATCTTTTTTATTATGATACCTATACAAGATAATCCTTCAATACTTTTTTGAGTATCAGGTAATGGATATTCTTTCATTACAAAAGTTGTTTTAATGATGCTTCTGGGTAAATTATATAACTATTTATTATTAAACAAATCCTATTGCCATGTGCGTTGTATATGTTACAGTAATACAACCTACTGAAAAAGTTAAACTTAATCTCAATTTCAGAATGAGAAAAATAAGACTCAAAAAGGCAGAGTCCCCTTACTCAAGTTATACATTTACCAGGAGAGGGACCCATCTCTCTCTCCATGGTTACAGACAGTGTCATGCATTGCTACACTGTCAGTAAGGGTAATGGTGGAAACAGTAATACATGACAGAATTTTAAATGCTTAGGAGACAATGTTTCATGCCAATAAAGGTGAGAAATCTGCCCAAAATTGTATGCCCTTTCAGCAAGTTGCCTTATTTTAGAAATGATTTCCTGTTTCTACATCATTTACCAAGGATGTGAGACACAGAATATTAATAAAGAGGTATTTGTTAGCATGATACTGAGGCATGAGTAGACATGGATCAATGGAATAAAGGGCCCACAATCATCCTGAATACCATGCATGGGTTTTGTATATCACAAATGCAACCTTCTGTTTCAAGTGATAAAGGACCAAATTATTAATAAAGGATGGCTTAAAATATGAGTAGTCATTTTGACAAAGATAAGACTTAGATTCATGTTAATGAATAAACTTTAAGTGAATTAGAGATGTAAAAGTAAGAACTGAGATCATGTACGGACAGTTATAAAACAAGGGTGTTTTCTCTTGAATAATATCACGGGAAAAAGCTACTTAATATTATCATAAATTTAAAGTTAATAAAAAAGGGTGAAATGTGGTTGTGTACTACACCTTAAAGAGGTTTTGAACCCTACCATGCACAAGTGGAAGAGTGCTCTGGAAACTGGGAGAAAGTATTTGAACACATTTCATCATAATGTTCCCCCCAATTTCATGTAGATTTGTAAAATTGTTACAACTGAAAGCAAAAGAACCAAAAATCTTGATATAAAAATGAGACAATACATTCACAGAATAAAAGATAATTAGCCCTAAGTATGTAATTGTATATTTCATATCAATTATAATTACCTAAATGGAAATCAAAATTATATTCATGGTGTCATCTATCAGATTGGAAATTTTTTGTTCAAATCTCACAATATATTCTGCTGTGGGGTTTTGGGAGCAAGCTCTATTACACATTGTTGTGGAAATGCAAAGTGTGTAGACAAAATGGTGGTAAGTACATAGGAAGAGTGACTCACGCCATTATATGTCAGAATACAAAAATAGAGTAGCTACTTGGAGAAACATTTTGGTGGTTTCTTTAAATCTTTACCCATCATTGTGGCTTCTGGGGTCCTCTTGCATAAATAAAATGTTCCCTTCTCCTTCATTCATTTCATTAACACACACACACACACACACACACACACACACAGAGAGAGAGAGAGAGAGAGAGAGAGAGAGAGA
>NC_034608.1:45564823-45625594 GCF_900095145.1 Mus pahari
GAAAAACAAAAGAACAATTGCATATAAGTATATACAAGCATATATATATATATATATATATATATATATATATACACACATATATATATACATATATACACTTACACACATATAAATATGTGTATAAAATGTTCATATAAATGCATAAACATGAAGAGATAGAGAGACAGAGGGAGAGACACAGAGAGAGACAAACAGAGAGAGACAGAGAAATAACCCAGTTGATGCCATGGAGTTTCTGAAACTCCTAAGAAAACAAAATGCTGGGGGAATCTTTTGTTTAATAATTGGTTTTTGATTGTTGTTGTTGACTCAGAGTATGTTGCCCTTGTTTTTGATCTAAGGAGGTGTGAATACACGGGAACTCTCAGTTGACCTTGGTTGACCTCTACATGGAGGCTGGTTGCCAGGAGGAAATGACTGTGACGCTAGAGTTTGACACTTTCAGTATTTTTGTTAATCTCATGTGACACATTTCTTCAAATTCCATTCAGTATTGGAGAGGCATAGTGATAGGAGACCATCAAAGGATGAGACAAGAAGACTGCAGGTGATGTATGTGACTGTCTGCACACAGCATCTTAAGGACTCAACAAAATAAACACAAAGAGCCAATAATGAGTCCAGCCACATTACAGGGAACATGATAAACACACAAAAGTAAATCAATAAGAGTTCAATATTCTAGCACTAAACTGTGAACACTCCGGCTAAGAGGCCACTGTAATCTATAGGCTCAAGAAACAAAGTGAGTGACAAGAATAACTAAAAGTTTGAAATGTGTGCACTGACAACCTAGTGTTGATGAATGAAGCAAAGAGATGCATGGTGAAAGTGTCAATGTGATGAAGCTTTCTATTCTCCCCAAACTAATGTCTTGGTTTACTGCAATGCCTGTCAAAGCACTACCAAAATACTTAGTAGAGTTAACCTCGACTATTCTGGATTCCACGTGGAAATCCAGAGAGAGTAAGACAGATAAGTCTATTTTGAAAGAGCATGCTATGCATGCTGGTGAGGGATGGACACAGATGTCAAAGGGATAAAGTGGAGGGTTCAGGACTAGCCCTACACTAAAATGGACAACTGAGTTTTGGTTAAATAAAATGTAAGGAAAAAAATTCTTCCACAGAATAGAGAGAATGAGAAAGAATCAATGGTAATCCATTATTTTAGCATAGACGAGTTGCTTGTGAGTGTGTGTGTGTGTGTGTATACATATATTCATGTCCAGAATATGTAAATGACACTCAAAATGCAAAAGTGAAATACTTTCAGTAGAACATGACCAAAAGGCATGAGCAGATGTCTTATTGAAAGCAATGTACTTATGGCAAAAAGGCCTAGCAGGTCTTGGTACACTGCTCAGTCATAAAGTATTTGCCTGGCCAGCATGAGGCTGTGGGTCAGAGCCTTAACACTGCAGAACCGACAAAGAAAACAAAGCCAATGGGAAAAACAGCACATACTAGATATAATTCAGTTCTATTTATATTTGTTTCTGTGAGAGTGGGCACATGTGTCCTAACTCAAACGTGTGGAAATAAGAGGACAGCCTTGTTAGTCTGGAATCTTCTTCCACTTTGGTCTAGTTTTGGGGGATTGTATTTGGGCTATCCAGCTTATATAGCAAACACCTTTACCTGCTCAGCTATCTCTCTGGCCCCATAAACCAACTTAAAACTACAGAGATGCTTTCACACATCTGTCCCTAATTTTTTTTTTAAGTAGGAATAGAAAATGCAGCTGACTAGATGGAAAGACAGGCTCTCTCTTATTGTACATGTCATATGTGGAGCAGTACAGCCACTTTGAGAAGCAGTCTTGCACAAATGCTTTTCCACTCCTGGGTACTTCTTTCATATACATAAAAAAATGGATGTACTAATATAAGGACGTTCATGTCAGTTTGAGTCTTTAAAGCCCAAGGACAGCATTATTGAGCTGACAAGAGTCATGAACATTGATATTGGTTTCGATGAAGGAGAGCAGGAAGGTGTGGTTATAAGAAGGCAATGACAGGGATGCTTGGCTTCACAGAACACCCTGTGCTATGGCTGTATCAAATGCCAGCATCTCTTGGTGGTACATATAGTTTGGAGATACTATAGAACTGTACAAAATTAAGGTTGTTTTGGGCAACTACATGTAGTCTAAAAAAGAAAAAGAACAAAAGCAAATCTTTGACTTGGATATAAACCAAACTCAGAAACAAATGCAGTGATAGGAAATGAATGAACTTTAAAGGTTGTAGATCAGATGATTTAACATTCCTTTCCTGATATTCATAATTGCACCCTGATTTGAGACATTCTGAGTGGAAGTTACAGGAAGTTTTTTAAAGTGTGCAGCTTTTCAGCTTTCTGTGAGTTTAACATTATTCTAAAATAAAAATAGAAGAAAATTCAAATATCTTTGGAGCATACGTTTGTGTTAGACAAACTGATGACAAAAATTGACTTGTTCTATCTTACTAGATGAAGTCTGATGTTTGGTTTTCATTGTTTTCAGTGTGGTAGATATACTAGTAGAGAAGGCAAGTGACCCTGGAGGTCAGATCATACTTGGGAGAGGCCATTTAAGATTTTAATTTTATTTGGTTTTATATATATTGTTTCATTTTTATCATATGTATGTGGGATGATGATATGGTTTATATCATATATGTGATATGAGAGATATATCTCATCTTTTGAAACAACTTAGCCATATAAGCTCACACACATTTTGACCTGCAAGACCGACTGCAATGTGCATCCTTACCTGTTTGAATGATTATCTTTTTTTTCAAAGGAAAAGTCTTATAGCCATGTAGGTGGTTACTGTGACAGGAAAACATGGTGGTTTCTTAGTGTATTGTGGCCTGAGTAGGAGATTGGGTCCCTCCACCTGTCTTCTCTCTTCTTCGGTTTCTTTTACTTCCTCACTTTGCTTCTCAATTCAGGGCAACAGCAACCAGAGCTACTCCATCTCCAGCAGCAGTCAGAGCAGTATAAATATTAGTGATAATTGTATGGTACAGTAATTGCAAATAGCGGTGATTAATTCTTACAATAATAGCTACCCTAAGAACAATTGATGTCCCTTCCAGTCATGGCCAGGTTTCCCACGAGAAAGCTTTGAAATGGTTATTATTATTAGTTTCAGCTTTAGGGAGAGAAAGGAAGATGAAAGGAATGGTGATTACTTCAGAGTTGTCAGCCCTGGTTCTTCATTAGTGGGAGGAGCAAGAACATCCACATTGCTGCATGTAAAATGGAATGACCTCGCTCACCAGAAAAATCAGCCTGATTCAGAGGGTAGAAAGAGCCACCACATGCTTGCCACAGAAGCATGGCCACAAGTGTCTTTAAAACGGAGATGACCAAGTGTAGGATATTCTTACCAATATGGTAAATTCCTTTTGCATAAGTCCTAGTCTGTACTCTGGAATTTATTTTTGAAGTCTTTACAATGTAGCTATCTAAGTAACTACTTCATTTAATGTATGCTAATGGGTAGGAATATGAGGCAGTAAACTGCCTCATTCAGACCACTGAAGAAGTCAGTGTTGGACTTGGAATTTAAGATTTGAGTAGCCATAAGTGCTATTTTTTACATCCAATTAAGAAAGTGGACTAAAATTTCTGGGCTAGTTTCCCCATTCTGCCACACTCCTCTCTTCTTCTTGGCCAATCCTGTGTTTGCCAACACCACATACACACTGTGTCATCCTGGTTTCAGTACTCAGGTAAAGTATCTTAATTTGTAAGTCAACTTAAGTGTGCTAAAAATATCAGAATTTGAATTCGTGCCTCTAAACAGGAGGATACGATTCATAAATTAACAAACTTATGGCCAAATCTTAGTGAAGTGAATCAATTGATTTTTAGTGGAATGTGCTTGGATGTTGAAGCCAAGCATTAGAAATTGTAAAAGTAACTATTATTTGCTAGGTGTAATTGTAATCTCAGGTTTAATCCTGAATAAGCTCTCCCTTTCTAGTTCCTTCTGAACTCTGACTGGCTGGTTCAACTCAGCTCTTCTGGCCCAAACTCCTTTTTAAGCTGACTGGTTCAATCTGGCTTCACTTGGCTTCTGACTGAATTTCTCTACTTGGCTTCTGACTACATTTAGCCATCTGTTCTAATCTTCTGGCTCCTTCTCATTCTGTAGTTTGTTCTGTCTTCATCTGCAACCTGTCTCTATAAAACTATCCTGGTAAAACCGCCTCCTCTGCATGAACTCAACTCAACTCAACTCAACTCAACTCAACCCCACTCCACTCCACTCTACTCCACTCCACTCCACTGCCCACACTCTTAAGTTGCTGTTCTTTCCTGTGCTGTTGGACATTTCCTATCTCTAACTCATTCTGTAAAATCTTTTTTTCTGATTTATCATTTTGTCTGTTCCTCAGTTAGATGTCACTTTCTGTCTTAGTTTGGGTTTTACTGCTATGAACAGACACCAGGATCAAGGCAACTCTTATAAGAATGACATTTACTTGGGACTGGCTTACAGGTTCAGAGGTTCAGTCAAGTATCATGAAGGTAGGAGTATGGTAGCATCAAGGCAGACATGGGCCTGGAGGAGCTGATAGATCCACATCTTGTTCAGAAGGCAGCTAGCAGAAGACCTGCTACCAGTCAGCTAGGATGAAGGTATTCAAGCTCACAGCCACAGTGACACACCTACTCCAACAAGACTATACCTCCTAATAGTGCCCCTCCCTGGGCTAAGCATATATAAACCATCATACTTTCAAACATGGCTGTTTCCTTCTACAAACTAATTTTACCTTCATGGTTTAGGAATAAAGGTACACACTGAGGGGATGTCTGTATTCCAGCCAGAGGGATTAAAGGTGTGTCGTTGCAGCCAGATCACACAGACCTAGAAGATCTTTGGATATGATCCCTTACCAGAGCAGCCATGTTGCTGGATAAATATTTCTCTATAGGAAATGAAAATTTTAAATGTTTAGTGTTATCTTCTGTTTGTCCTCATATCTGTGCTTCAAAATAGAAAAATACTCAGAAATGGAACTGATCATGTTTTCCCCCTGAGACTCAAGATGGTAAATGTTCATCACTATGTCCCTGTCCATCCCTCAACCTGCAGATTGTCCAGTGTTGAGTACAACACTTGTAACATGGAGCTGAGGGTGTAGTTCATTGGTATTCTGTTTTGTAGCCCAAGCTAACATAGAACTTGCCATCCTTCTGCCAGAGCCTTCTTAGTCTGGCCATAATTATAGGCATGATTCACTGTTCCTAACTTAGTCTTAATAAATATTAAATGAGCAAATTAATGGATTGTGGCCATATTATCCCCATTCGTTTCAAGATTACTGATACTTAATTTCTTGGCTGCCATATTAATCTTACAGAACTATATACCCTGGAAGAAAGGGTTTTGACTTCTATCAATTACATATGATGGCATTTCACAGCAGATATTTGTTACTTCACAGTTTCTTAGTGTGAAGATCATCTATGGTCCTTGTGAAGGGAAGGGTCAAGTTTTGAAGAAGAGATTCTGTGGGAAGACAAAGGACAAAGGAAAGAAAAATGAGAGGGATACGATCAAAGTGTATAGAGCACACATATATGTTAAACTTTAACGAATAAAAGACATTTTTAAAAGTGAATCTTTATGGTTCAGGATTAGGGTTTTATTCCAGTGGTCAGGGAAGATGGACAAAACTCCAGTTTTGCTAAGGCTCAGATGGAGCTAGAGGCTCCACCTCCAGTTCATGTGGGTAGGTCAGTTCCTTGCTTCTGCGTCTGTTTGATAATACTTCAGCTCTGTACCGCACAGGATACTATAAATCTCACAGCATGCCTTTTTCTGTGATTAAGTAACCTGAAAAAGGTAGAGGTCTTGAGTAAGTAGTAAGGCACACAAAATAGTGCCATTAATTTTTCATTACCTAATCTTGACAAGTTGAGCCTTATATATTGGCCTTGAAACTGCTGATTAAACAATGGATGATGTAGGCACTATATAAGAATATGAGTATCCTGAAGCATCTTGAAATCTAGACCCCATAAAATACTAATGAGTCACTTCGGACTGTTTTCTGTATCAAGGATAGGTGATATGCTGCTATTAAATTAGTGTTGGGTGAGAATGATACTCTTTTAAAGGAACAGAATCATTTCCTGTTTGCGAATCTATAGTAAACTTTATATGTAACATGCTCAAAGTATTTAACCATTAATCTTAAATATGGGATTGAAGAGAGTCCAGGACAATCAATAAGTAAAGAACAAAACGAGCCTAATGTCGAGCTAGAAGATCATGGTTCAGTGGTTAAGGAGACTTACTGTTCTTGTAGAAGGCCTGAATTTACTCCTTAATACCTATATGGGATGGTTCACAGTGTCCTGCAACTCCAACTCTAGGAACCTGACAGCCACTTCTGAATTCTATAGGCACTGTACACACACACACACACACACACACACACACACACACACACACACACACACAGACTCAGAAAAATAAAGTGATAAAAAGCAACTGAAACAGAGAGGAATACTTATTAACCATGCAAGCTTTTCTTTTCTTTCCTTTGAGCAGAACCATCTTCCACTTCCATCAAGAGTTGAGACAACCAGCTCACCAGTGTAAAACAGGGTGTGAGTAAGTTTGATACATCAGTAGGGTGAGTGTATAATTTATTGTCTAAACCAGGACACTATTTAGAGCTAAAAGGAGTGCTATTAATAATGCCAAGTTAACAGGCATAAATTGAAGCTGTCTGAGACCACCTAAGCATATACTCACCCTGTGAATTAGAGTCATTTATTTTGGGCCACTTTTACTAGGAGGAGCTTAGAACAGTGAGTTTTTTAAACAGTCCCTTGAAGCTTGCTTTTTATGTTCTCCACATGACTATCTTACCTAGGACAAATGAAAGAGCACGAAGTGAAGCAGGCAACACATCATCTGTCTCCTGACAAAGGACACCCTTTTGGAGGAGGATTGATTTGTAAAGATGTTGTTTAAGAATTCAGGCTGCTTTCAAGGAAATTACCCATCATTAGGGATTTGAGCAAATCCTCTACTGCAGCTTTCCTTATATGAGTTGCGCATAGAAGGGTCTGTTTAATTTTGCAAAAATTTCTTTTCATATGCTTCTAATTAAAATATCTTTTGAGTCCATCATGTTGTGTTCAAGTTAATTGAATAGAACAAAATTTAACAGCTCTCTATTAGATTTTCCTGGTTAACGTTGTAGGCATCCATTGATTTTTTTTTTTTTTAATTAGAGATTTTTGTTAATGTGTTTTCACAAATTAAACTCTGCCTGATAACTAGCATTGCTCTGTAACTTCTTAGGATAGTTGCTGGAAATCTGGCAAGACCCCAGGAAGGCATTTTGGGGAATGTGCCTTTTCAATATCAGTTTCCTATGGCAGTCTAAAATGAAATTAGAATTCCCGCTGATAAACTCTGTTACTCCGCGGCTTTTTTTCGTCTCTTACAAATAATCACAAAACACTTAAGGAGAAAGTGTATAAATAGTAACATTCAATTGTACCCAAACATTCACTATCAAGCCTCATGTATAGGAGCCCAAGGGAGTTGTCACATCTCTGAGTAAAAAGGCACACTCCTCCTTTTCTTTAGCTATGTTGATAATAAGAGCATCGTTGGACAGTGTAGAGTTTATTAGGACTAAAATTAAAAGAAAAGATATACTTAGGAGTATTACGTTATAGTCTATCCCATGCTTTTCTCTCTTCAGTTTCTGAAAAGCAAAAGAAAAGAAGCTCTGACTATTGACCAAGATTTTGAATTAGTCCTAGAGAAGAATTCTGCTTGGTTTTCATTTTCCTTCCTTTTCTGGGATGCACAACAGTTCAGGTCTCGCCAGTTTTAGAGGCATACGTTTGTCAAGGAGTTATACCATATTTTTACTCTAACCAACTTCTTTCCAGCAAAACACATACAATTTATTCTGGACTTGAGATTCTTTTGGTCAAAGAGAAGCCTAAAGGATGCTCCCGGGTAAATTCTCTGGTCCTGAAGATGACAAAGCTGACCCCCCACCCCCAGAGAAAAGTGAAGGAAAAGAGATAGCAATGTGGAATGTTTGGCTGTGGAGCCCTCAGAGCATCACCCATCCTCAACTACTACTTCACATAGCAGGACATGATAGAGGTCTCCAGGGACATCACGTCCTCACAAGACTAGCTTGTGGGAGAACTTTAGTCTTTGCAAGTCATAATCAACTGGTCTCGTTTATTAGGCAACCAGTTATCCCTTTATTCTTGAATGAAGGTAGCCTTCTCACCTTCATTCAAGGAGAAAAATGCTCATCAAATTCATTCCATTACTTTGAATTGTCTTCAAAGAACAAAATCCAAGCTACTAGTGACAAAGTAAAACCTATTCTGCATCACATCTTTCCCAGAAATCCTTCCATTTATGTCTTTCAGACTGCATACTCCCTCTCAATTTATCTACTTGTTTTATATACTGGACCCCTGTAAAAATTACCCTGAAACTTGTTGGGAGCTAAGCCTGCTCTGAGTGAATGTGTAAAAAGTGAATGATTGTGTGCTGTTGGTAGGAGAGTCACCCCAAACACCAATAATGTCTCAGACATACGGCCTGAATTGACAAGGCCTTTTCCACAGGTCAGCATCACAGGGGTGGGACTATTTCCTCTTGTCCTAATACAAATGTTGGGCAGTGTGTTTGAAAACTAACTGGTGCTGCTTGTCCTCCCAGATGTTTACAGTCGGAGATTGCTCACCTACAGAGGCCTCTTACTAGTTACCCCCTTCCTCCCTGCTGTGCATAATCATCAGTGGAGGTTGAGGGCTAGTGGTGTACCTTAAGTGCCTCCATCAGAGCATGAATATCTTGCCTGATCCCGGCTTTCTGTGCATCGTGTCCCCCTCCCTTTTTGGTGTCTGTCCTTTCTTCACTCTTGCTCTGTCTCTAGTCAAGTCAAGGCAGCAAGACCAGTGGGACAGCGCAGAAAGTACTAATAAAAGTTATCTCAGATCTTTGTATCGGAATACTGGAAATGTTTTCAAGAAGAATGGAAGCTAGTGTCTAACCGTATCTTGTCCTTCATTATTATTTTCTGTAACTATAAGGAAAGTAATTCTTTAGAAGTACATTTCAACTATTTCTTACATTCTATTTTATTGTCCTCTACACTGACTCCTACCTTCCCAAAACGTTCACCTCACCTCTGGGAGGCCTTTTCTCTCTTTTGGTGACACAGATACAGGCCAGATTAGGTCAGAGTAAAAGCAGGTGAAGGCAGGTTTATTAGGAGGCAGCTCTTGGGTGAGTTTACTGATCTCACAGGTGGAAGTCAATGAAGTTGTATATCTGGGCTCAAGTCAGGTGGTTTTATAGTGCTTAGGGAAGGAATGGTGACCTATCAGCTAGAAGCTGGGATAGTGCCCAAACATGGTCAAAAACTGAGCCCCTAGACGGGCACTCTTGGGTGGGTTGCTGGAAAAAGAGATGAAGAGTGATGACCACCTGTTATCAGGAGTTTTTTCCAATTGAGCAGGGTAGTTGGAAGTAGGGGCAGACTGGTTTCCCAGCTTGCGCAAGGTCCCAACAACATTCACCCTGCTTTTTTCCCCCAGTATCCTCAGGGATTAACCCAGCTGAAATACACCTTTATACTGGTCATCTTTTCAATAATCACTAGTGTTACTCAATGTTCTATGCATTTATTTGCGATTTAAACGGCAAGTCTATAAAGGTAGGTGTTTATATTAATGTCCTATTACTGATAAGAACATGGAGGATCATAGAAGTGTTTACATAACCTCCAAAGGGTTAAAAAAATCAAACAATGGGTAGCATGACATTTGGTTTAGAGTTCAGGGTTTAGTTACTGCACCGCATAAGAGGCGTTTCCATTATGTTTTTAGTAGTCACGTTGGATTTTCGAACAAGTTACAGGTCTGAGGTTTACTCTGTGTTAATTGGTGAGCTCCTGCTTAGTAGAGCAGGAGTAGAGCTAAGGATCAAATGCAAAGTGTTTCCTCTAGTTTGGAGAGGAGAGCCGTTTTGTCAGCGGTGACATGGGCAAGAGTTTATTTTCCTGCATAGATTGATCTAATTCAGAGGGAGTTCAAATTCCGGATCCCCACTTTTCAGTCAGATAATTTATGGGAGAATGTAAAAGAAAAGTAAAAGAGGTTAAGATGCTGAAGGTCTTGTTCCTGTCAGAACTCAACTGATGTCTCAGGAGATTTAAGCAATATCAAAAAAGAATGGAGAAAAAAAGGCAAGAGTTTTACTTCTATGGTTTTATCTTGGAATTACCTATGACCATAGTAAAATAAAAGCCTTTAATCCTGGACTGAATCCCACATAGAATGGGGATAATGGTTCTGGGAGGATGGGAGGTTACCCCAGCAGGAGTCATGTTTCAGGCTCCTTACAGAACACACTTGGTATAATGGTGATCTGAAGTTCCTGTGCATTCCTGCAGAGAAATTGAGGGCAATGATGGGTAAGACAAGTCTGGATTCAGGCAAAGCTGCCATTCTGAGTGAAACCTCAAGAAAGCGGCTTGAGACAATGACACTAACACTCTTTGGGGGCTTATAGACTCCTTCAGGCGTCCCTAGTACAGGAACAGAAAAGCTAAATGACCTTCTACCCTCACATGGGGACTCAGGAATGATGTAAGGAAACCTAAGCAACATAGGGAATCTTCCTTATGCTCCCCAGCTTCCATGTAAACTGAGCTTCCCTGCAACATCAAGACACCACTCCCATAAAATAAAACAGGGAATCTCAAAACAGAATCTAAAAACTTAAGCAATTATCCCAGCAGAACTTCATCCACCGTCACTTCTAAATTAGTTAGACATGGGGAAATGACTTTGCATAGAACAAGACAAAAACCTGGAGGGTGAACTTACATGTTTCAGAAAAGATAGCAAAACTATTATTTGGCAAAATTCAAACCCCAGCAGGGTTGTGGGGTTTGTAAAAAAAAAAAAACCGTGTGTGTGTGTGTGTGTGTGTGTGTGTGTGTGTAACAGTATCATTTTCTGTTTATATTATTTCTTGAGTAAATATGCAATCACAGTATATGGCTGTGTGGTTTGGTATGTTCCTCTTGACAAGCAGAAATCTCTCGGACTTGAGCGGTAATGCTGGTGATTTTTGCATGCACTTCTGGCTTGCATCACAACTGAGCTCTGTAGGTGCCCAAAAATATGTGTTAAAAATGCTGCCTAGGGTCCTGAAGAAAGGGAATGCACCTCTCTAGAACTTTCTCTCAGCCAATTAAAGGGAAGACAATTTCACACTGTATGGAATCCTGTTTGGATCCGTTTCCTTCCCTCACAGCTGGTCTCCTGCTAAGGATTGGTTGGGGAATCAGGACTGGGCTCCCCGCAGCCTCCTCTGACTGTGTTTAACCCAGGGAGCAGCTTGAGAACAAGACAGGCCAATTAGGAGTGCATCTAATTTTTGTAATTTCCAAAACCTTCCATCACAGCGAGGCTATTACAAGGAAATTAACCTGTAGCAGCTGAAATCATTCAGTGTGGAGTTTAGCCAAGGGCAGAAAACAAAGCTGAGATGCACAGGGCAAGCTCAGAGTTTTCCCTCTTCAGAGGACTGTGAGAAAAGTCAGCCAAAATGGGGAAACCTTGTTGTTCCACTGTCTTTCCCAAGGCTTTGGGAGGCATATGACTGGGGACGGTCATAAACAAGGAAGCTGATATGCTGGGGGTGGCTTGAAGGTACTGTGAGTTGGCCTTGACTGAATGGGCATGGGGGACAGAAAGTCAGATAAAGTGAGAATGAAAACATCTTCTAAAACAACGTCGGATACAGGAAGGGTCATAACTGAACATTTTAATGGGTGAATAAATACTCGACGTTGGTGTCTGATAATAGAATTGGTATATTCTTACAGTCAAGGGTAAAAAGATTTTTGTTTAGCAAATCAGATCTTATGTCGGATGTTAATGAAATATACCTAGCTGCTACTTTTGATTAAATTGTACTTATCTATCATCTATCTATTGTGTGTGTGTGTGTGTGTGTGTGTGTGTGTGCGCGCGCTTCCGTGCATGCACAAGAACGCACATGTGTGCATCATAACACATCTTGGGGGCTGAAAACAACTTTTGGGATTTGCTTCTCACCTCCCACCACGTGACTCTTAGGGATCTAAGTCAGAGCACCGGGCTTGGTCACAGGCACTTACACTCAGCGAGCTATCTCTCTGGCCCGAGTTTCACAGGCACTTACACTCAGCAAGCTATCTCTCTGGCCCGAGTTTCTGTTATGTATTAAGGAAAATGTAGTAACCGATAAAATTATTTTGCAAATCTATGATTTTTTTTTTAATGGCAGCCCATTCTGTGGCTGCTCACGAGGTGATAGGAAGATCTCAGTGATAAGTAACATGTTCTATACTCTGGACTAGTGTAAGCAACCCTCTTCTGAGTCCTCCCTTTCCCCGTTAGTAGCCTACAGCTCATCTGAGTTCGAGGTGGGGGAGATGCCCTTCTATGATAACAGTGTGAAATTCTAGATCAGGTGTTTCTGGTGATAAAGGTGGTTTGAAACCACATATCACTCTAAAAGCATTTAGGAGAAAGGTCCGGGTTAGTGCTACATTATTTACTGAACAGATAAAACAGAATGTCTAGACTTTATAGCAGTGGTTCTCAACCTTCCTAATGCTGCAACCCATTGATATTCCTCATGTTGTGGTGATCCCCCTAACCATAAAATTATTTTTATTGTTACTTCAAAACCGTAATTTTGCTACTTTTGACTCATAATGTAAATATTTATGTTTTTTTTCTGATGGTCTTGACCCTTGTTAAAGGGTCTTTCCACCCCCCAGAGGGGTCATGAACTGCAGAATAAGAACCACTGTTTTACAGAAAAGGCATCTATATGATGATAGTGTTTTTTTTCCATTCCTGTTAGGTGCTCTAATAAGTAACATAGCCTTGTCAGTGAAAAACCCAGAGGCTAAACACAACCTTTGGTTTTGGGCTATAGCCAATAACTAACTAGAGTCTTTATAAATATAAGCATGAGAAGATATTTGGGAGAATGCGTTCCAGGTACAAGGTCATTTGTGGACATCACACACAAGAAATTTAGAGGAGTCACAATTCCTTTCTAGAACTCATAAAGCAGGACACTAAAAAGAATGGATTTCCAGCTTGTATGGATGGGCACACAAAGATGCTGGAGTACTGGTATTTTCTTCAGCACTGGAAATTGAATGCAGACCTTCCTTCACACTAAGCAAATGTTCTACTGAGCTACACCCACAGTCAGAGCATCCTGTGAACAAAGCCACTTTGGATGCAGAAGGTCTGTTATGGGGCTGGGTTGTGCACATTTAAGGTAGTGCGGCTGCTGCTTGCTCATCCCCCACAGCGAGCAAGGAATGAAACTGTGCCTCACTCACTCAGACTCCAAAATAAACCTGCAGGGAGCTCAGTCTCTACATTCCCTCTGCTATCCGTGTAAGCGACATAAATGTCAAGTAAAGTGCACTCAACTCAAGCTGCAAACAGTTGCGGTTCTGCATGGGTGTGGGAGTGAAAACTGAAAACCCCTTCTCCAAGTGGTGCAGAGTTCTGGGCTCCTGAATTAGGCATACATCAGCTGGAGATCTGATGTTCAGGAACACGGCTTCGTCCTTTAAATGGCTCTGGCAGAATGCTGCTGAGATGGCTCTTAGTGAGAAGCCCAGAAAATGGTTCTAAGTGATCTCACGAAAGAACTGCAAATACTCATCACCTTCCATTGGCTTTAGTCAAAGCTTTCCTACAACGTCCTGTAGTTTTAGTCTGTGAACTTTGACATTGCTAAATGATAGAATGGAAGGCAAGTATGTCAGTATTATCAAGCCTCATGTTTAGGTTCTGATAGAAAAACATAAATGTGCTAAAAACAAAACGACAAGAATAACAACAACAACAACAACCAAAACAAAAAAACCCAGTTTGCTCAATAAGAACAATAGGTAAGCTTAAACAAGTGATCAAGGTCTGGAAGATAAAAATTAAACCTAAAGGTTATTTCCTGAAGGAATTATATTATGAATCACTCTATGCAAATAATTCTAGTTAGTAGATCTGGACAAATGACACCTCATAAGATAGTAAAAGACTGTGCCTTTGTTGTAAGTGGATATTAATGATGATGATGGTGATAATGATGGTGATGATGATGGTGGTGGTGACTAGGTAAAGACAAATAGTCTGAAGAAAAAGTAAATTGACCTCAATATTACAGAGACATAAACTCCACAATGCACTGAAAACTTCACGTACTGTGAATAGATGGCTGTAACTCACATCTGTACATTTACCTTAAGTGACAGATTATGCTGCTGGGTCTGTAGCTCTGTAGTAGAACACTTGCTAATAGTGTGAAAGGTCTTAGGTTTGTTGGTCAGAACTTCAAGGAAAAAAAAAAAGGATAGCAAAACTACAGCAGTGTGGTTTTAGGCACAATCAATCGTCTAAAGCTTTTCATTTGAGGCAGGAATTCTATCAGCAACTAGAGGGACAGTAGATTAACACTCTGGGGATGCTGGACTAGGTTAGAAACAGATTAGAAAACAGTGGGGAGAAACCTCGTGGAACTTTAATAATAATAATAGTAATAATAATAATAAAAAAATAATAATAAACAAGATAAAGGAAAAAGAGATGATGGAGGAAGAAGAGGAGGAGGAGGAGGAGGAGGAGGAGAAGAAGAAGAAGCAGTAAAAGGTAGACATGATGGTCCATACCTTCACACCTATACTACTGAGGCAGGCAGGTCACCAGTCCAAGGCCAGCTTTGGCTGCATGGCGAGAATCTGAGAATTGGGTAGGTGGGGTTTACAGGAAGAGGGTGATATACTGAAACTATAAATTTACAATATGATTAGCAAGAGGTACTGCAGAGAAACAAGTTTTAAAAATATATCACATTACTCTTAAAACTTTAGAAGAGATATAGAACGAGAGATAATAAAGCAAAAAGATAAGATGTTTCATTTGAAAAGACGTTTCGCTGAGAAGTGTATGTAATTTTGAGAAAGGAGAAATTAAAGGAGAATTTTAAAGAAATTACAACCATAATAACAGATGTAATGTCATGCTCAAAGAGATTACTTGAACATATCACAAATCAGTGTTGTGGAAGGCAAACTTGAAAATATTTCAGAATTTCCAGGAAAATAAAAATGAAAATGAAACTGAGGTGATTTATATTGGAGAGCAGGAGTAATAACCACACAAATAGACAACCAATGTTTGTGAGGATGAGTCTAAACCAAATGAGGGCAATAATTTAAATAGACTAGACAAAAATCTCCCCGACATGGAATCAAACAAAAATATTGCAAATTATAAAAACACCCAGAAGTACATGTGCCGACAGACGTCGAAGACCACCTCCCACATTTAACCCAGAAACCCTTTTGATTTTTGCTTCAAGGCACAAAGCATCCTTCAAGTTCTGTCCTTACTATTTGTGTAGCTGAACCAAGAGCTTCAAAATGTAAACCGGCAGTCGGGTTCTTAAGTTCAGATTCTAGGGATGCAGGGTTTGGAAGGTATGACCAGGCAAATTCATGACTGACATGAGTCTATTCAGGCCTTATCAACTGTGAGAACATACTTTAATGGCAACGGCTTCAGAGAGGAGAAAGCAGATCTGAAGTTTTGGAGGCAGAAAGACAGGGGACACATCAGTGACTTTAGTGAGACCCCTGAGGGAGGATCGGGGGTTTGTTGCTTGGTTCGTTGGTTTGTTTGTTTCATGGGATATGGAAAAGCAGAATGGTGCTGTGTGCTTGGTGTCTCTTGTAATAAAAGTTAGGAGGCTTTCTCGGTCCTTGCTACTCACTAGAAATGTGAGGCTCAGATAAAATTAAGCAGTCATCAGTTTTATTCTTCTCATATTTGACGGGTAGAAGATGAATGACTGGGATCTGGAATCGTCATCGAATGCTTCATTAGTTAACGTATCTGCTACTTTTGCCAACAGATTGAGGGAAATGGATAGCAAGCTAGACTCCGCGCTGTGGGTGGAGCGTGGTTTCCTTAAACATGGCGGCCTCAGGACAGTTGGACTTTTCTATACTACAACTTAAGGTGCCAGGTGTGGTTATCTGAATCAAGTGCTCAGAATTTCCTATGGTGATTTATTCTTGGATACCATGTGTTTGTGTTCCTACCATGTCCTAGTTCAGTGAATTACAAGCCTAGTTGGACTCTGAGAAGTACAGGATGTCCCGCTCTTGAATGAAGAATGTCAAAGAATTTGTGACCTTCTTTAAAAAAAACCAATAAACAAAACCTACCTAGCAATCTTCATTAGAAATAATTGCAACTGCTCCCTCACGGAACATCAGTTTCAACCTCAACAAGCAAATGGAAAGCACACGTTAATGACTTAAGCTACTACATGTTGTGACTTTAAAACGCAGTACATCATCTTTCCCCACCTTGTGATCATAGGCCTTAGTGGGAAACTCACTTCATCCGTACTAGAATTGCGAGAGAGTATCACACTTCATATTGACAGCGTGGATAAAGGCTCAGTTCACCATTTGAAATCTGGTTCCTACTGAATGCATATCTCCTTCACATCATTATAAAGGATAAGAATCATAAGTTGAAACATTTCATGGACTATTCTGATGCATGGAAATATCACTCCTCTCTCCCTGGAGGTCTCAGATCTTTGTGAACTTCTAAGGACCAAGCCTAGGATATGACCTCTACATCGAGTTCATGAAACGTCTCAATTAGGGTATGTACTTTCTCTCCTAGAGAAGACCCATGTGAACTCTCCTTACTGACATACTCAGTAACCACACAGGGCTGGAGTAAGTATGAGATACTGTGGAGAGTCCCCTTCAAGATCAGACAAAGGAAGCTCAGGTAGCAACCGCAATTTGGTAGCAATTAAAAATTGAGCTGTAAATGGACTGATTGTTCCCTAATCTGTGATCTGTTATACATTTTGGAAGTCATAATCATCAAGACAGAACATGCACGCACACACACACACACACACACACACACACACAAAGAGAGAGAGATGATATATGAATGATACAGATTATAGATATATACAAAGAAAGGAAGGAGACAGAGAGACAGGTACACAGAGAGAGGCAGAGAGCCACAGAGACAAAGAGACTGTGAGAATTGCTATATATGATATGGAAACTGGAAAGTGCATTATCTTCAGAGCAGGCCAGTGTTCTTGAGGAAGGAATGTATGTTGTGGCCTTGATGTTCTTAGACAATCTAAAGAAAGAACTCATTGCTTCTTTGGAGTCGGGGGGGGGGAGGAGGGGGGGCTTAAAAAGACTTTTTGTTTTGTTTTCCTCTTGAGAGTTTCAGCTGATTGGAGAAGGCCTCACTCAAAGTGTGGAAACTAATACTCTGTGTGCACAGACTATTAATTTCTCTGTTCATCACACCCAAAAGAAATATCACCTCAGCTTCTACACTGTTACTCGGCTGGGATCAGGGAATCATCTCTTGTTACTACATAAAATTACTTAGCACATCTGACTCTTATTTCTGACCTCAGTCATTCTTTCTCCAAGAAAAAGAGTTAACACATAAATTGTCTTACAGGAAAGACAAAAAAATTCACACATATTTTAGGTTTTATATTGTTGGCCATTGCTTCTTACCAACTTTGGGCCGACCTGTGTAGATCTTTTCTGTAGGACTTGATACCTGAGACCCTGAAAGAGTAGGGCCGACTATAGTCTAATGCTCTAGACAAACTTCCTTCAAAGTCAAGTGTACTTTTACATATGACTGTGACAAAGACATCAATGATCCAAGGAAGGTTTTCTGAGTTCAGAAAAAACATGATCAGAAAAACATGTGAATAAATGCCAGTAAGCACATACTCAGTGCTGACAGAGCAACCCTTTCCCAGAACGTTCTCAGGACAAACCAATTTTAACACAATTATCTGGCATGATTATATTTGGAAAAGCATGAAAGCAAGGTTGAAGGCCATATGCAGATTCATGGTATATTGACCAAATTGGGTTCTACAGCTATGAACTGACATCTACCAGGAATAAACATGGATTAGAAGTTGAATGTAAATGTTTGTCACAGGATGCACTAAATCACATCCAAGAACAATCCAGGGGACAAAATACATCTGAGGTAAAAGACCTTCTGCCTTCTGTGCTGGAGCCTTTCTCACAGTTCCCCAGGGCACTGGTCACCATGCATCATTCTTTTGACAGTTTTCTGACACCCTTGTCTCTGTTATGTTTCCCCTTCTTGTCATGTTAAAGCTAACTATTGAAAGTATGTCCCACACCGTTCTAGGTGCCATGCATGAATTTACTGCCTCCTTCCTCACAATAACAGGATGCATGAGTGTCATTACTTTCGGGTAGAAAGCAAGGGGAATAGGGAATACCCAGTAACATCACATAGCCCTATTCAGCAGACCTGAGGGTTTCCAGACGTGTGGAAACAACACAGTATTTGATAAACATGAGTAAATGTTACCATAAAGGGCAAGCTCGCCTTTTCTCAATCGGCAGTGGCAGAACACTAATGTTTTCAACGGATTTTTAAAATGTATAGTGACCGTGGCCAAGGCAGCTGCTTTGGTTATGAAGCAGGTGTCTCTCAACTCTAGTTAGGTCCTCTGATTTTTTTCGGAAGGGCCCCGGGAGCTTGGGTTGTCTTCTGAAGTGGAGAAACTGGACGGAGGATGCAAAGACCAAAGCCTCAAATGGCTGACTGTGAAGTGAGGAGGAAAAGGGAATGTTTTGTTTCTTGGAAGATGCTTGGCAGTTTCTAGCTGCTGTCATAAGTCCATGTGTTAGTGAATTTTCCTATCTAGGTCACTGGACATTGCCCTGCATTGTCAGTGTTGTTTTAAAAAGTAATTGCAAACCAGGAAGGAGAAAGAACTTGGCTTTAAACAGGATTTCTGTTTTCAGGCTTTTTCTCTTGTCTGTCTTTTCTGACCTTTGATTTCTCTGATCCTTTTTTTTTTTTTTTTTTTTTTTTTTTTGGTTTTTCGAGACAGGGTTTCTCTGTATAACCCTGGCTGTCCTGGAACTCACTCTGTAGAACTCAGAAATTCGCCTGCCTCTGCCTCCCAAGTGCTGGGATTAAAGGCGTGCGCCACCACTGCCCAGCCTTCTCTGATCCTTCTTTAGATTGTTCCCTATTAGGTTTATTTTAATAAAATTAGAAAGGCCTACCTCTTTTCTTTCTCTTCTTACCACAAACCAGCACACAAGCATGAATAAGTCAAGCAGAAAAGAGGAGAAAGACGATGGAGGGAACCCGTATATGATATGATAGAAAGTCATAAATATCTTCAGGTCTAGCCTGGATTCCAGAGCACATTCTTACTGCTCGCATGGCCTGCTTAAGCTGGGGGCTGGATCTGATTCTGCTTGCTAGTCATCTTTCTGTGATATATGTGAAGGCAAGAGACTGAGCCAGTCTGTGTATGATGACATGCACTGTCGAACTCTCTTGAGGTTAAACCCCTTGGAGTGAGCCATGCTGGAATAGTTGGTAAAAGAGTAACTTAATGTCACACTACACACTGGTGCCTAATTGTCCCAGGAACATGTAGATCTGCCTACTGCATCCAAATGCAAATTTTTGCTTTTGAGATTTTTTTTTTTTTTTTAATTTGGTAAGTCAAAGAATGAGGCTGTCTTCCTTGATGGGTTGTGGCTGACTAGCTGCAGAATCACAGTTGGAGAACAACCGGATGACTCGACTCCTTTCTGGATTCAATTAGAATCCTCCTGCCGCCCAGCTGTGTTAATTTTTTCAAACATTTTTATTCTGTCTCTTTGGATACTGGGCTCTTTGAACCAGTGAGGAAATGCAAATAAGAACAATTAGCAGAACAGAGTAAGAAAAGTCACCAATGTCAGGGCAAGACCATGTTCCCGAAACAGGCGCTGTTGAGTCTGGGTGTTGGGACAGCATGCCAGTGATTTCCACAGGTGCATATTTTACAGCATAACACACACATCCACATGTATACATACACTGAATTACACAATAAATTTCATGAATTTATCCTTCCCTTTATCACTAAGCTTCATTTTCTATTCTAGTATACAGTGTTTAATTCTTTTTCTTCTACCCTTTAAAAGCCGTGCATACTTGGTCGCAAACCAGTTAGAACTCAATTATAAGTCTTGATCCTCAATTAAAATTTTAGAAAAAGAAAGAAAAATTTCCCTTAGAAGTTGTTCCGGCTCCTGGTCTTTCTTAGCTTCATTAAAACCCCACGTGAGCGATGGAAACAGTTCCTCTAACAGTACCTGCAGCCCCGAGTGCTAATTAGAAAGGGTCAGGCTGGAATCAGATAAAGCAGCAGGGTGGAGACAGCAGAAAGAGTGCACAGTGGAAGTTGCCAAGGAGGCAAGCCTGGTAGCACAAAGTGATCCCTGGCAGATGCATTATGTCTAAAACGACACCACTTTCCATGAATGAAACTGCTGGTGTGTTGGTACAGTTCCTGGGCATTGATCCCCTCCCCGACACCATTCCCAGACCGTGAGAGTAGTAGGGATCTTGGGAGGGGAGATGACCTCATGTTCCATGCCAGGCCTGGCGATTAATTTTCTTACTAGACAGTCAGGCACCATTTCCTTTCATGACATCCTTTTATCGAAAGTCGAACATGTTTTACAGATCCTGGCTTGTCAGCCAACACACACCCTTTGTCATGAATCGTCTTCCCTTCATCTGGAGCTCAAAGTAATGTTAAATACTCTATCTGGAGAACAACAATAGGAAAATGATTAAACTCCAGGAGAGAGGGATGGTAAAGACAGACAGAGAGAGAGAGAGAGAGAGAGAGAGAGAGAGAGAGAGAGAGAGAGAGAGAGAGAGGAAAGCCTGGCAAAGAAAAGCAGTTGGATACCTTCTCACTGGAACATGAAGCCAAATATATTGTGTAATTGCTTCTAATGTCCCATTACAAGAGATGGTACTTGATCTTACTGGTACAAAGGGGGCCTTTGGAAGGCTGACCATGTCACGAGTGACATGAGTGGGTGGAAAGGAGTCAAAAATCACTTTTGCAGGAGCATGCCCTTACGCCATGCTCCCACAGGCAAATTGCACTTCCAATCAGAGAAATCCTGGATGAGGATCTGCTGCACTCAACATCGTACTCCCACACGCGCACGTGACCAAGCATCCAGGAATCCAAGGAGGCAGAACGGAAGCAGGAGCAAGTTGTGTTCATGAGACCTTTCCTAGAATACCTGCCAGTCCAGGGCAGAATTCCCTATGGAACTGAGGTTGAGCTGACAGAGAGAAGGAGTGAAGGGAAGTGGAATCAGGGAGTGGAGGACTTTTAATCAGATGCTCCACGCAAGGAGGGAAAGCATAAGATGCTTCCTCCGAGGTAATGCGGCTACGGGCTTGATCAAATATTCACGTTCCACTTTGTTTCTTCTCCCTCGCTCTCCCCTCCTTCATAATCATTATTCGGGCTGCATTCACACTTGACAGATTTGGACTTTGTTCTTCATTGGCTCAGATAGGACCTCTTTTCAGAGGGTGGGTCTCCTCCTCCGGCTCTCTATGAAATCAGCTTGGGGTTTTATGGTTGTTACTTAGTGTTTTTGTGTAAGGAAGTTACCTGTTTATTGTAATTGAGAACAAGGAGAAACTGGTTCTTATTTTTAACATTTTTTTATTGAGGTTTGGGAAATGTTCCCTGGAAGAAGGACCCTCTGCCAGGTGCTAATTGCATTCCTATTGTATTTTGGCTTCTTGTTTCCCACTCTAGGGAGAGGAAAGGAGGTGGGGGGGGGGCATTTTGAAGATAATTGAACAAGGTGAAAATGAATGCTCATTAAATTCCAGAATACAGGAGGACTCATTTCATAGGAGAGGACTGTAAATATGACTTTTAATGAAGTTATGACATGGTGGCCAATAAAAGTCATTTACTCTGCAGTATTACAGTTAATTATACACAGCTGGAGCCATTTATGGCTTGTCCCTTGTTAACTTTGCCTGCCTGCGTGTTAACCCTTCCAGCATGAAATCAGCCAGGAAGCAGGCAGGTTTGCACATAAAGGGACACTAAACAGATGTCCCACATGACCATAGGACAGAGGATAATCATCATTGGCTCTAAGAGAACAGCCCCTACCCATCTTCTCAGTACCTCCTTTCCAGGGAACATGTGGGGAGGAAGAAGAAAGAAAAGAGAGAGGTATGTACTTTACTTCTCTTCTCCCTCTCCCTCTCCCTCCTCCCCTTCTTCCTCTCTCTCTCCCTCTTCTTCTCCCTCTCCCTCCCTCTTTCCCTTTTGAAAAAGAATAGACATAGGATGGGGATTGACAGATAATAAGCATTTATTTTTATTCTCAGGAATGTTTTAACCATGGTCCACAATAGTTCAAGCAAGGGTGGGAAAGTGAAACAGACATTGTTCCCAGCAGGTCAACAGAGGAGACAAAGAGCCCATCCCCAGAGAAAGTGGACAACCAGCTCTCTTTTGAAGCGCCGCCTGCATTTTGAATGGCAGTTATGGGTAGATAGCAGTTTCAAGCAGCAAAGGCACCCTGGTTGGCTGTGCCAGGAGGCAGGACGGAAGCTGTACCAGGAGGCAGGATGGAGGCAAGACGGAAGCAGTGCCTAACAGCTCTGTTTCCTAAATGTGCCATGACTGCAAAACAAAGCCTTTGCTATGGCTGTTTCTTCAAGTAATTCTGACCACGGCTACAGGTTTACACCTTCATTTTAGAAACCTGGTTACCCTAAAATCAAGAGGATCCCCCTGCCTTGGGTTCTTCTTTGTCCTAGAGTAAAAGAGGGGGGCCTTAGTCACTGACCAAAACTGCTATAAAGTCCTTAAGGTTGTGATTTGTGTTACTTAATTTCTGTCCATGAGTATTCGGCTTTCAAAGTACTCAGTAGTGACCTCTGTATCATCCTCTGTGTCTGTGATAAAAAAAAAATACTGGCGAGAAATAACTGATGGAGAAAGGGTAATTGTGACTCATGGTTTGAGGAGTGGCCATGCATGGTCACTTGGCTCAATTGCGGTGTGCTTATTTTGGGATAGAACCTCATGGGAAGGGGCACGTGTTGAAACAAAGCAGCTAACCTCGTGGTGGCCAAGAAACAGAGAGAAGGAAAGGGTTCAGGACAATATATAACCCTTCCAGTCACATTCACAGTCACCTACTTCCTCTAACTGGCTCCTTCTGAGGATAGCCCATAACACTATGAACTGAACAATGAGTTAGTCCATTGATAAGGTTAGAGGCTAGTGATCTAGGAACCTTTTATTGGCTCTAGCTCTGAACATGGCTGTTCTATGAAATAAGCACAGAGTAAATGAGTCTCTGGGGATCTTCCAGACAGAAGTCTTAACCAGTACTGCATAAGCATTTTCTCCAGGCCCACCCGGATCTTAGGATGAGCTCTCATGTACCGGAATAGCATTAGCTTGCAGAGTCTGTTTTTTGGATTATTTTTGACTTATAGACTCTGTGATACTACATGGCTTTATTTCTGTCCTATGACCAACTCAGTTATTTCTGTTATCAGTTAATTGTCATCTCGTTTCTCTCCACAAGGATTAAGAACTAAAGGATCAACTGTGTATTGTGAATCTGCATGGTTTCTCCACACTTGTATTGATTCTGATTTTCCCTTGTTTTTTGTTTTTGTTTTTGTTTTTGTTTTTTGTTTTTTTTTACAACTATATCTAGGGAACAGACATTTTATAACACCACAATCCACTCTCAACACCCTGTTGAATAGGCTAGAAGAGAAGAGATCCTCAGATAGCTTGCCTGTGCCCTCCCCGAACGGTTCCAATTATATTTACTTTTTTGGGGGGGGTTATTATTATTTTCTTTATTTACATTTCAAATGCTATACCGAAAGTTCCCTATACCCCCACACACACCCCTGCTCCCCTACCCACCCACTCCCACTACTTGGCCCAGGCGTTCCCTTGTGCTGGGTCATATAAAGTTTGCAAGACCAAGGGGCTATATAAAGTCTGTTTTTTTTCCAATGTTGTCAGATTCCTCTGCCTGTTCATGAGAGAAGCCTCTTCTCAGTCTATATGGGGAACTAAAATATCACAAATGATTTATTTACAGTTTTACTGGCTCTTTTCCAACAGTTACCAGATGTTTTAGTGAGCATGGGAAGACAACAGTTGATCATGGGAATCTGTTCTATTCTCATACTGTGTGAATAACATGCACACATACGTGTCTTCACAAAGACACACACACACAGACACACACACACACACAGACACACACACACAGACACACAGACACACACACACACAGACACACACACACATACACTTCTGCCATTTAAGGAAAGAAAACAAGGAAATGAGTACTTTGCCATGGCAGAGAGAATAGATAGCCTGGCTTAAATTGCACAGCTACTCACCAGTGAGCCTAGAGGGTGAGACTGCCCATGGGATTCATAGTGCTTAGCTGAAGTTTTCGTATTTTTCCTGAAGTTCCAGGACACCTGTCTATGGGGCCTTTCCATGCATTTAACCTTGAAAAGTGTCACGTGAAATACACCTCAGAACAAATTTAGAATTTTCTATGTGAGTAATTGGTACTTGAGCTGGCTAATTTTATGTTAACTTGACACAGATATGGTCATTTGGGAAGTGGAAACTTCAGCTAAGAAAATGTCTCCACTAGCTTGGCCTGTGGGCAAGCCTGTAAGGCATTTCTTCATTGATGATTGATGTGGGAAGGTCCAGCTCACAGGCTGTGAGGACTGAACCAAGAAGCAGCACTCCTTCATGGCTTTTCCATCAGTTCCTGCCTCCAGGTTCCTGTCTTGAGTTCCTGCCCTGACCTCTCTGGGAAATGGATTTGAAAGCCTTAAGGAGAAACAAACCCTTTTCTCCCCAAGTTAACTTTGGCCAAACCTGCTTTATCATGGCAATAGAAAGCCCAAGAGTTTCGGCTCAGACCTAAGATAAAGGGGCCTTTTTCCAATAGACAAAACCACACAGAAGTTTCCCCACTTGTACAAGATTTCAGTACTCAATTTAACATAAATTTTTCACATTATTCTTTTCTGAGCATGATTCTGGAATGCCTTTGTCTTAACTCTGGAGATTAACATATTGAAATATCTTACATTCAAAGGAGAGAGGGAAAGAATGGGATGCCTTATGGGTTCAATGTGCTGGACCTTTAGGAAAAAAAAAAAACTATAAACTTGGAAAAAGTCAAGCTATGCTGGCAATTAAAGATGGCTGAATAAGAAACACAGCTATGATTCTCTTCCTCCACATCCTCGCCAGCATCTGCTGTCATCTGTCATTTTTGATCTTAGCCATTCTGACTGATGTGGAATCTGAGAGTTGTTTTGATTTGCATTTCCCTGATGACTAAGGATGTTGAATATTTGTTTAGGTGCTCCTTGGCCATTCATGTTTCCTCAGTTGAGAATTCTCTGTTTAGCTCTGTTCCCCATTTTTAAATAGGGTTATTTGATTCTCTGGAGTCTAACTTCTTGAGTTCTTTGTATATATTAGATATTAGCTCTCTTTCAGATTTAGGATCTTTTCCCAATCTGTTGGTTGCTGTTTTGTCCCATTGACAGTGTCCTTTAACTTACAGAAGCTTTGCAATTTTATTAGGTTCCATTTGTCAATTCTTGATCTTAGAGCATAAGTCATTGGTGTTCTGTTCAGGAAAATTTCCCCTGTGTCCATGTGTTCGAGGCTGTTCCCCATTTTCTCCTCAATAAGTTTCAGTACATCTGGTTTTATGTGGAGGTCCTTGATCCACTTGTACTTGAGCTTTGTACAAGGAGATATGAATGTTTTGATTTGCATGCTTCTACATTCTGACTCCCAGTTGAACCAGCACCATTTGTTGAAAATGCTGTCTTTTTTTCTACTGGATGGTTTTAGCTCCTTTGTCAAAGATAAAGTGATCATATCTGTGTGGGTTCATTTTTCTGGGTCTTCAATTCTATTCCATTAATCTACCTGTCTGTCACTGTACCAGTACCTGTTTTTATCACAATTGCTCTGTAAAACAGCTTGAGGTCAGGGATGGTGATTCTCCTAGAAGTTCTTTTATTGTTGAGAATATTTTTCACTATCCTGGATTTTTTTTTATTATTCCAAATGAATTTGAGAATTTCTCTTTCTAACTCTATGAAGAATTAAGTTGGAATTGTGATGGGGATTGCATTGAATCTGTAGATTGCTTTTGGCAAGATAGCCATTTTTACTATATTAATTCTGCCAATCCATGAGCATGGAAAATCTTTCCTTCTTCTGCGGTCTTCTTTGATTTCTTTCTTCAGAGACTTGAAGTTCTTCTCATACAGATCTTTCACTTGTTTGGTTAGAGTCACACCAAGATACTTTATATTGTTTGTGACTATTATGAAGGGTGTCGTTTCCTTAATTTCTTTCTCAGCCTGTTTATCCTTTGTGTATTTGACTTAATTTTATATCCAGCCACTTTGCTCAAGTTGTCTTCAGGTTTAGTTCTCTCATGGAATTTTTGAGGTCACTTAAGTTTATTTTTTTTCTTCTAAAACATTCCTCATCACTCATGCCATGAATATATTTTACAATGCTTATATTGTATTAGATTTTCATATTATCCATAAAAATGGTTCTGAATTTTAGCTACCTCTCTGCATATTTCCCCTTTGCCCCTCCCTTTACATCCTCCCCCCACTTTATTCTCCTATCCTAGTCTCCCAAATTTAGCCATACTATTTATTTATTATATTTATTGTCACTGTATCACTTGCAAATAGTGTTATCTGAACTTCCTCCTTCACAATTTGTAGCCTTTTGACCTCCATTTGTTGTCTAATTGCTCTAGTTACAATTCAAGTACTATATGGAGTAGATAGGGAGAGAGATAGGGCAGTCTTGTCTAGTCCCTGATTTTAGTGAGATTGCTTCAAGTTTGTCTCCATTTAGTTTGATGTTGGCTACTGGTTTGCTGTATGTGGGTTTGCAAGCTGGCACAACCACTCTGGAAATCAGTTTGTTGGTTGCTTAGAAAATTTGGATATAGTATTACCTGAGGACCTAGCTATACCATTCCTGGGCATATACCCAGAAGATGCTCCAACATGTAATAAGGACACATGCTCCATTATGTTCATAGTAGCCTTATATATAATAGCCAAAAGCTGGAAATAACACAGAAGTTCCTCAACAGAGGAATGGATACAGAAAATGTGGTATGTTTACACAACGGAGTACTACTTAGCTATTAAAAACAGACTTCACGAAATTCACAGGCAAATGGATGGTTTTAGAAAATATTCTGAGTGAGGTAACTCAGTCACAAAAGAACACACCTGGGATGTACTCATTGATATGTGGATATTAGGCAAAGGGTGTGGAATACCCACGAAACACTCATGGACCACATGAAACTTAAGAGGAAGGAAGACCAAAGAGTGGGTGCTTCAGTCCTCCTTAGAAGAGGGAACAAAATACTCAAGGGAAGTAGAGGGTGAGAGGGACTTGGGAGGAAGAGAAGAGGGGGAGTAGAAAAAGAGGAGGAGAAACATGTATTGGAGGAGATGTACAGAGGATCAGGAAATTGAACAGAAGTGTGTAGCAATGGGGGATGGGGAGCTGGGGGCAACAACCAGAAATCCCCAGATGCCCAGAAAGCAAGAGCTTCCCAGGACCCCACAGGAATGACATTAGCTGAAATACCGCACAAAAGGGAGAAATAACCTGTTGAGACCATATTCAGAGGTTAGGCATGGTCTCCCAGTTGAGGGATGAGGCCATCCACCAATCTTAAAATTTTTGACCCAGAATTGCTTCTGTCTAAAGGAAATACAGGGACAAAGAGTAGAGAAGAGACTAAAGGAAAGGTCATCCAGAGACTTTCCCACTTGGGGATCCATCACACATACTACACCAGACCCAGACACTGCAGATGCCAAGAAGTGCTTGCTGACAGGAGCCTGATAAAGCTGTCTCCTGAGAGGCTCTGCCAGACCCTGATCAATACAGATGCAGATGCTCACAGCCAACCAGCAGACTGAGCACAGGGACCCCAATAGTGGAGTTAGGGGAAGGACTGAAGGAGCTGAAGGGGTCTTATCTGGCATCATTGGGAGGGGAGGCCCTTGGTCCTGTGAAAGCTTGATGCCCCAGTATAGAGAAAAGCTAGGGCCACAGTGAGGCGAGAGTTAGTGGGTGGGTGGGGGAGCCCCCTCATAAGAAGTAGGGTAAGAGAGAATGGGATAAGGAGTTTGCAGAGGGAAAACCTGGAAAGGGGATAAAACTTAAAATGTAAATAAATAAAATATCCAATAAAAAAGAAAGAAAGAAACAGCCATGCTAATGAATATCAGCCATCAAGGAAGGGTCAAGAAACTGCCCACTTTCAATACACCCTTTGAAAATATAAGCAGAATTATTATACGAGGGTATTAGCTTATGCAATACAGGCCTTGAATAAGACATGCTTGCTAATTACTACAGCTTAGCACTTAACATCTTTGTGTCTTCCTAATTCTACCACAATAAATAAAAGTGTTTAGACCAAACTGCAGATTCTTTATGTAAGGCCATCGTATTTTTTTCATTTCTGTAATTTCTGCTTGAATTCTCATAGATAATCATGGTTTTTGTATAGGACTAAAGGTTAAGGATTTGCACAGTATACACCTAATTGAATTATAACAGTTAGTGTCTTCCTAACAGATACCCATTTGTGAACTTCAGACAATACTGTAAAGCATCTGGGGTTGTTTCTAATATTTGTTCTGCCTGAATGAATTCAACATCACTTCCCTAGTGAAATGTCTTTGTCGATATGTAGCAGTGTTGCTCTTCGAAAGTGACAATTCACTGTGGGAAAGTTATTCTCTCACTTTATGTTATATGTGTTTATTTTTGTGCTCAAAATACATCTTTATAGGCATGTTGAAATTATCACATAAAGAACTTTCATAAATGAAGACCCAAATGATAATTACTCAATTATTTAGTCAGTTTTAACAACAGATAGTAAAAATCATTAATGACTTTATTGCTTTGACTAAGAAATGCCGCCCCCCATATGCCCAGATATTTGAAAACTTGGTCCCAAGTTGGTAATGTCTGGGAAAGTATAGGAAGTGTGGTTTTTCTGGAGGAAATGTCATTTGGGGCAGGACTTCAAGTTTCTCCTTATTCAAGTTTGCTTTATCGGCTTTGTGTTAGTCTTTGAAGATATGAGCTCTTAGCTTCTTGATCCGGCTATCATGGTGGCCAGCTCTTATGGACTCTCAAAGCTCTGGAACCCTAAGGAAGAATAAACTCTGAGAAGCTCTGCCAGAACCAGACCAATACAGACATGGATGGACACAGCCAAACATTGGACTGAGCATGGGGTCCCCATTGGGAAGGTTAGGGCAAGGACTGTAGAAGCTGAAGGGGTTTGCAACCTCATTGGAAGAACAACACTGTCAAACAACCAGACACCCCTTTGGGGTGTACTTAATTATTTTCTTATTAATGAGTAGTAGTAGTTCATGGTATGGAAGTATGTTCCATCTGCTCTTGATGGGCCTTTCAATTTTTCAAATTTTTGTCCATTCTTTGGGTAGTTAATACAAGCCCTGTTAGTCTTGTGGTGAGGATTATTTTGTTTTCAAGAATGCAATTTGGGGGAGTTTTGTTGGTTTGCTTTATGCTTGTCTTTGTTTAGTTTTGCTCCCTTTATAGGAAAAACTATAAACGTGTAATACAGGAGTTAAAATAATTTTAAAGTAATTAAGGAAGTGTGCTTTTCACAGTTACCACCCCTTACACATTTCCTCTTTCTTTCTAGAGTGGTTCTCAAGCCCCATTTTTATGTTTGCGTTAAACTCCATACAGTACCATCGCAATGCCAAATGGACACCTGAACTTTATACTGCAGTGACACTCATATTTTACACATATGCGAATTTAACAATTAGAAGAACACACATCCATAAGAAGGCAGCTTAACTGCCACTTGTGACTTGTGTGTTTTCCTAACTACCTGGATCTAAGCACCAGCCTGCGGAAGAGGGCAGGGATGCAGATGCACAACTCATGGATGAAATTATCAAAAAGAATTCTAAGAACATGGAGGAAAATAGCCAAAGCAAATTAATAACACAAGCCCCACACTCCTTAGATCTTTAGTTGACCTGAGTATATATTTAACTTAAATATGTATTTCCTCAAGGGCTTCTGGGTACTCCAAAGCCCTACTCTTTCGCCCCATGAAGATGGGTGTTGGAAATAATTAACCTTGTTTTCATTGTGCTTAAAAATAGGTCTTACGCTTTTCTAGAGTAGTTATACTTCAGAGCCAACTGAAAGGAAATTACAGTGGGTCCCTGTGCAGCTCCTACTTTTATAAACATCTCATTGGAGTGCCACATGCCCTGCCACATCACACAACATCCAGGGTTTACTCTTGGCTTCGTTCTTGGCACTACACACTCTACAGGTCCTGCTCTATTTTAAATTATTTTATTACATGTATTCATCTCTGTGTATAGTAGGAAGGGCCCATGTGCCACAATGCACATCTAGGAGTCCTCAGGTTGTTTGTGGGAATTGGTTATCTCTTCCTACCATGAGGGTCTTACAGGTCAAACGTAGGCCATCATTCTTTAAGGGAAGCACCTTTAAACCTCACTTACTCTGAACATAGGCTTTAGTGGAATACATCGTCCACAATAGTGCCATACAGAATGGCTTCACACTCCTAAAAGTTCTGTTTTCCGCCTACTTGCATCCTCTGTACTATTAATTCATTCACGGCCATTTTGAGAGCTATTATTCAATATTGAAATGTAAGATGGTATTTTAATGAAAAACGGCAAGTCCAATCTTACCTAGGTGAATTATATAGAGATTTAGCGATACGTTTTGATAAAAATAATCTTTGACACTCTAAGAGAGTGTAACATTTGCTGGACCTCATGACCGACGTTAATAATACACCTTGAAGACTTGTAATGTGGAGCTCATATTCTACTGTGTATCCTGCTTGTTTTTTTAACCTGCCTTTGAAAGAACAATGTCACAACCAATATAACTTTCCTTGAATTTCCCATGAAATCAGCTTTTATATTGGAAGATAATACATAGCCGCAATGTTGTATACTCTTTCATGCCCCAGACATAGAGTAAGGCATGTATATTCTGATAATTGTTTGCTAAAAATTCGGCATATAGAATCTGAAAGCAGCTCTATAAAATGAATATCCACCATGAATATTGGACACAAAATATGGAAATAGTTTGGTAAGCTATTTTCTGGGTCAGCTGGGGCCAGCTGGAGTCAGAGACTCCAATCTCTTATCAAACCACTAAATAGTTTCCTAAAGTATATCTCATTCCTTCTCTATGAGTGTTCTCTGTACTGTTCAGTCCAAAGCAAAACTCTTTGTTAAGCACAGCCATATGCAGACACACTCAGACAGAGGAATAGGTTCACTGGAGATCCTTCAGGCAGACACAGACTTGTGTTCATACAACGGACAGACAGGAAGGATGGAATCAGGGAAAGGGTAGTCACTCTTAAACGACACCAAGGGAAACAGCTTTAATTCCTTTCCTCAATATGACAGTGACATATTATTGGTGACTTGAAGTTAATCACTAATGTGTTAAAACTATGTATAGGTAAAATACTATTCACATTAGTATGTTCCATCCATTGTTTATCTTGCACTTCAAGCTTTGTCTTCATGGTCAAATATGGGTACGAGGACTTGAAGATGTTTAAAACCAGTAAATTGTGTGTATGGGTCTAAAATTCCTTTTCCCAGTTGGTATTTGTTTCAATGCATACTTTATCGGGAGGGGAGGAATTCTGGTAGTGTATTGATAATGATATTCTGTTCACTATAATCATTGTGTTTATTTTTCTCATCAGACTCATTGTTTCAAGCTTCATGTACTAGTTACATGATCTTATCCCACAATGAGTTCTACCAACCTTTATTTTCACATCGTTGCTTACCTAGTTGAACTAATTGTAATTGTTTGGTTCTAGCATGGATAAACTGTTTCTGAATTTCCCACAGAACTCTGCCACAAACTTAAGGTCAGAAGTGACCTCCTTCACAGAAGAAACTTGACAAGAATCGTGACTTCTCTAACAGTCCACACTAGACAACTTTGATACCTGAACATAGGAAATATTCTAATGCTTCAAGATAGTAGATTTATGGACTCGGGCTCTCTGGAACAGGCTTCCAAGAGCTATGGGTGCTTCGTTGTTTAGCTGTTTGGTTGGCGTTTTGAGACAGGGTCTCCCCCCTGGAAAAAAGGCTGGTCTTGGTAGTGTTGATTCTTCTGCCCCCTCTTTCTACCTGCACGCTGGGTTACAGGTATATCCAATCACAACCGGTAGAGATACAAATGCCACTTCTATTTACTTTGTACTTGCTGAGCCACTGAACATGTCCCCTCCAGATGCAGGGGACAGATCAATAGAAAGGCTTCAAGGAGTAAAAAAAAACGACGTGTTTATTGGACAGTGTCTACCAAAGAAATTCCAGCTCAGTTTTGCTATTACTTTTTATTCGCCTCACTTTAGCTTCTCTATTCTAATTAGAGAAACTGCTTGGGACAGTGCTGTCATCACATTTATGTTTGGGTGCCTTGTAAAGGTCAGGAGGAGTTTCCTACAAGGGAAGAACCAAAAACCTGCCTGGACTAAGCATAAATCTGATCCTGGGAAGCATTTGCTTCTAACCAGGTGTGTCAACATTGTCTGCCCATCAGATTCCATGACCTGCTTACCGATTGGGTAGACACAGACGTTAAGGGGAATCAAGCTACTTAGAATTTCTAGAATAGCAAAATCCTTCACAACAACTGTTATGTTGTCATTAGAAGCCGGGCATGGTGGCGCACGCCTTTAATCCCAGCACTTGGGAGGCAGAGGCAGGTGGATTTCTGAGTTCGAGGCCAGCCTGGTTAGTGTGAGTTCCAGGACAGCCAGTGCTATACAGAGAAACCCTGTCTTGAAAAACAAAAGAAAGAAAGAAAGAAAGAAAGAAAGAAAGAAAGAAAGAAAGAAAGAAAGAAAGAAAGAAAGAAAGAAAGAAAGAAAGAAGGGAAGGAAGGAAGAAAGGAAAGAAAGAAAGAAAGAAAGAAAGAAAGAAAGAAAGAAAGAAAGAAAGAAAGAAAGAAAGAAAGAAAGAAAGAAAGAAAGAGCAGTGGTGGTGGCTTGGTTCCCACCCCCTGCCCCTGGGTGGAGCTCTTCGCGATTTTTCCATATTACATCCTGACTTCCTTCCTGTCCTTACAGTGATTTCCAAGAAAAGCTAAATTGTTCCTTTGATTTAGGGGATGGATCCTTTTTGTCGGAGAGCTGCATCATGAAAGCCGACTCCCAAACACACTACTCAGTGGCTAGAGAAGGAGGCCGGATGCACTCCTCAGACTCAGGAGAAAGGCTTGGCGTGTGGCATCTGCAGCAAATGCAGGCCAAACCCTGACAGTGACCACAGCCCTCAGGCCACCTCGCCTATGCTTTGCATTTGCTCCCCCAACACAGCAACCAGGCCCTGGCATCTTCCTTTTAGAGAACTGCCTGAGCAGTCAGACATCCATGTCTGCAGAACCAAAGTGCCTGGTAGATTTTGTCCTCTAGATGGCGATCCTTCATTTTTCGATTTCAACTGCAGCTACAAGACCTCCCAGTCCCTGTTTAGGACAGTTCTGAGCAGTGACTCCCTTCCTTCATTTGAAACACCTTTGAAGGATGGAAGTTGTTGAGTCTGGACCTTTAGTTCATCTCCCTGGATTACTTTTCCTCTGTCATTTCCAGTCTTTCCTCCTGACTGCTTTTCCTAGGACCATTTAGTCATGTCCCTTTAAAACTGTGTCTCCCCATTCCTGCTTCAGTTTTATCACCTCAGCATTCTTAGCATCTCATTCCATCCTGTTCCATCATCCAAGAACGGCTTCTCCCTGCAATAGGAGATGGTTCCTATTTTCTGCCCTCTCTAGTATCATCAAAGCTAAGCATTCATGCCCTGAGAAAGGCTAGATTATGTTGATTTCAAATGACGAAGGATAGAATTTGAATCCAGGTAGGGAGAAACAACTTCTTCAAGCCTAATTAAATTGTTCCTTATAATATATTTATAGAAATTAAATTACCTCCCAAAGCTCTCCAAAAATTAGCAACTCTAAGCAGAGAAGAACTTCTCCCCTCCCCTCCCCCCCTCCTCCTCCTCCTCCTCCTCCTTCTCTCTCTCTCTCTCTCTCTCTCTCTCTCTCTCTCTCTCTCATTTTGGTAGGATAGATGGATCACAGCCTCGCTTTACATGGTGAAAGACATGTTTAGAAACACATGTTTAATCTTGGTCCTTGAGAGAGAGAAAAAAAACAACAGAAAACAAAAATGGTAGTATAAACTTACATGGACTTCACCAAAATTTGACTTCTATTCCACAAGCACATTGGATTCGACTTGATCCCTTTATGACCATTGTGAGCCCAAACTAGAGGCATGTACATTTACTGGTGGGCAATTAAGATTCATCTTTGTAGCACCACCAACCATTCAAAACCTTACAGGAGGGACCGCTTGCTTAGTAGTGTGTTTGAAGAATTATGTACACACGCACACTGGCACACTGAAGAGTGGAGTTGGAAAATAACTCTTTTTTTATGATATTGGTGTACCAAGAAAATGAAAGTCAGTGTGAACTCCAATTCTCAGGGCACGAAAGTTCTATTTTTGCCAATATGAAAGACTGAGCCGAACAAGTACCAGTCCTAACTCTTAATCTGAAAATTACGGAGGAGCTTACAAATCCAAACCTGAAAACAATTCATTTTATTTTCCAAAGCTCCTTGCCGGCTCTCAACGTTGTCCACAAATAGCTCTTATCAAGATAATCAGATTAAGATTTTACTCTATTTTTAGAAGAAACACACTTCTTCTGCTCTCATCATCAATAAGGTAGGAATTTCAAACAGTTGGTCCTTATCCCACACTCATGGTTTTGGGGAGGACTCAACTAAGCAATCCAATTTCAGAACATTAATATCTTGGCCTTCATAGAAACTAGACATGACCAAGAGATACTGTCCAGCTCAAAAGAAGTAAGTAGAAACCACTATGTGAGACTTGCATGGAAGTTTACAAGAGATAAGCTAGTTGGTGGTGTCCCTTTCGCTTTTCCATCCTTTATGGGTAGATGGTAGACTATGATGTGGCTGTGCTCCAGCCCTGTGGGAGCAATGGGAAAAGGATGCATGGGATGTCAGAGCCCTCACACTTAATAGACAAGAAATGTGAGATACTACTTGCTTGATAATGGCTATCTGCCGTTGTGAAGAAAAGGAAATCCCAGTACATGCCACCATTTAATTTTGCTTTATATGTGAAGTTCTATATTTTTTTCCCACAGTAGAACATACATTTCTTGTCCTTCCAGACAGAAAGTATTTGTTCAACCTTTGCTCTGCTGTTGTGTTTTGAACATGGTTTGTTCCCTAGGCAACATTATTGAAGCTTGGCCGCCAATGTGGTGATGGAGGTCGTAGTAGGTGCTAGGCTCAAGGATGCAGAATCCTTGCGAGCGAGTGGATGCTTTTGTCCAGGGAGTGGTAACAGTGAGAGCAGACTGGTATGAAGCAGGTACACCCTTCAGGTTCTTCTCCACCCGTGGTCATTCGTCCTGCTAATCTCTACCATGAGTCCATAGGCCAGGAAGCCATCACTAGAAGCTAGACATGTGCTTTCAGACCTCTCAGCTCCTGAAACATGAACCCAATAAACTCTTCCTTGTATATATTATATAGTTGTAAGTTTGAAAACATTAATTTATTCTCTCATATATTACATTCTTAAAGAGCTTACCCTTTTTCTTTCTGCCCCCCACTCCCCATTTCCTCGCTCTTCATCCACTCCTCCTCTGCTTCCTTTCAGAAAAGGCAGACCCCTCAGGATATCAACCAAACATGGTGTATCAATGTGCAGTGTGATTAGGCCCATCCCCTCATATTAAGGCTGGACAAGGTAACCCAGCAGGCAGACATGGGTCACAAGAACAGGCAAAAGCATCAGAAACAGCACTTCATCCCTCAGCTAGTTGTTCTATCAAAAATTCTAAGCTACACAACCACAACATATATAAAAGGGTCCAAGTTAGACCCCTACAAGTTCCCTGACTTGGTTCAGGTTTAGTAAGCCTCTGTACGTCTAAGTTTGTTGATTTTTGTGGGTTTTCTTGTTGTGTCCTTGACCCCTCTGCCTGCTACATTCCTTCTTCTTCCTCTTCAGCAAGACTCCCCAAACCCTGTCTAATGTTTGACTATGCTACATCTCTTTGCATCAGTTACTGGATGAAGTCTCCCTGATGACGGAAGAGTTAGGCACCAAACCATAAGTATAGCAGAATATCTTTAGGCATCCTTTCATTGATATATTCTCTCTCTCTCTCTCTCTCTCTCTCTCTCTCTCTCTCTCTCTCTCTCTCTCTCATTTTGTTGTTGTTGTTGTTTTTGCCAGTTGTCTTTGGTTCTACCCTAGGTCTCTGGGCCATCTGGTCTCTGATTTCTGCTCCTCCAGGCAGTTTCAGGGGTGAGTTTCCTTTCATGGCATGGATCTCAAGCTGGACCAGGCATTAGTTGGTCATTCCCACAATTTCTGTGTCACCTTTACCCCCAGCACATCATGCTGGCAGGATAAATTGTAGGTTAAAGGATTTTGTGGCTGTGTTGGTGTCCCAAACCCTCTACTGGTAGTCTTACCTGGTTACGGAAGGTGGCCAGTTCAGGCTCTGAATTCCCCATTACTGGGAGTCTAAGCTAGGGTCAACCAAAAATATTCCTGGGAGTATCCATTGTGTACCGAATTGCCCCCTAATTCCAGTTGTCTCTTCCAGCACTGTCTCCCTCCATAGTACTGGGATTTTTAACAAAAAGCAACAGAAAATATATTAGGAATCAAGAGTCTAAAACATTATGCATTCTTTATTGACCTCTGCCCATTTTAATTTACCACTGACATTTCCATACTTCATGTTATATAATAGAAATAATGAACCAAGAGACAGAAGAAACTTTAATCCCTTATAACCCATAACTCTAACATCCACAGCAAGCTGATTTCTATGTGTCAACCTGGTCTTTTGCATCAATGGCATCATGGAAGCCTCGATCAACAGAATTTCATTTTAGAGCATCCTTTGGTATAAAGACAGTTTCATTTTCTAACTTGATTTTAAGGATAAAAGAATGGCAGACCAGGAAGCAATTAGGAGCAAAAAGATGAAGCAGATGTCACCAAAACAAGAGTGGCTTGAAATAAGAATCTATACCCTCTTAGACACTGCATTTCTATGTAGTATTTTCACTTATTTCTCATTTTCTTCAAAATTGGAGTGCTAAGACATGCATATTTCAAGCATTTTACATTACTAGCTCTGTTCATGTTTGCCTTGTCTTTAGAATTAGCTCCTCACAATACTGAGTGCGGGAAGATTAGCCAGGAACATGTCTTTCAACAGTTGTGGATAATGGGACCAGGGAAAGGCTAAGGGTTTAAAGTTCTGCAAGAGTTCACTCCAATGTAGAATCTGAGGAAATTATTCTGTGGCTGCTGTGCAGTACAGAAGCCCCATGCCTCAACATAGGCAGTTTGGTATGCCGTCTGTTCTGAGGAGCCTGCATTACTCCATCTGTTCCTGGTTTTCAGAAACCTGAGGTGTAGAAAATAAATTACAGGGGAAAAAAAAAAAAAACGTGAAATATGCCCCTGGTTCTGGGATTGCAGTAAGTCAGCATGAACTCCTGAATTGCCTCTGCTGTCCAGATGCACAAATTCTGGGCTTTCCTGCTGAGAGAGAGAGAAACAACATTAGGAGTTTGCTCTGGAGGGTTTTGATTCGATTCTATTTTTATATAATATTATCTATTTATTCTTTGGGAATTTTTGTACATTCATACAATTTTGATCCCATCCACCCCTGCTCCTCCCTTCCAACTCAACTGGACCTCCCAACATGTCCCCATTTCAAAGTCATGTCCTTGATCTTCCTTCCCTCCCTCCCTCCCTCCCTCCCTCCCTCCCTCCTTCCTTCTTTCCTTCCTTCCTTCTTTCCTTCCTTCCCTCCTTCCTTCCTACTTTGGCTACTTCCTTCCTTCCTTCTTTCCATCCTTCCTTCCCTCCTTCCATAGCTCCTCCTTCCTTCCTTCTTCCTTTACTCATTAGTCAGTTAGTGCAGTCAAAATACAGGTGTGGAGTTAGAGCACTGGCAGCCTATTAGTGGCCATAGAGCCAAAGAAAGGTTACTCCCCTTCCCTCGACAGCTATCCCTCCCACGTCTGTGCTGGGTGTTTGACTTACTTGAGCCAGTGCAGGTGACCAGAGCTGTTGTTAAGTTCATGAATACAACAGCAATGCTATATCCAGAAAACTGCATTTTACAGAACACTTCTGCATCCTCCAACTCTTAATATCTGTCTGCCTCCTTTTCCACACTCTTCTCTGAGCCTTGGCAGGTTGCACAGAGGTTGGTCCAGATGCCCTGTTTAAACTGAGCAATGAGAGAGAGAGAGAGAGAGAGAGAGAGAGAGAGAGAGAGATCTCTGCTCAAGATGGACCACGGCACAAATATGGGCAAAAATTTATATATTTATAAGGCACTTTAACTATACAGTTTAGTAAAGCAATACTAGAGTATTCCCTATTAGGGCTTAAGACTTCTCCAGCCCTGGGCTTTTGACTAGATTAACAGTAATAGGCATGAACTCTGTTCTTTTGTTTGTTTGTTTGTTTGTTTTTTATTAGATATTTTCTTTATTTACATTTCAAATGCTATCCCGAAAGTTCCCTATATCCTCCCCCCGCCCCTGATCCCCTACCCACCCACTCCCACTTCTTGGCCCTGGCATTCCCCTGTGCTGGGTCATATAAAGTTTGCAAGACCAAGGGGCCTCTCTTTCCAATGATGAATGAAGTATCCACACGATGGTCTTCTTTCTTGGTTTTCTTGTGTTTTGCAAAATGTATCTATGAACTCTGTTCTGTGGAAGACATCCTGAGTCTGATCAGAAAGCAATTACCTTCCATAATGATCATGCCACTATTGTGAACATCTGCTCTGGAAACTTGATATTATATAAGATGCAGCTCTAAGTGAATCCATTGGTAACTTTTGTTTCCCACTGACCTGCGTAGAATCTTCCAGAACCGTGAAAGTGATACAAATGAGTGGAATTTTGCAAGTCAGTTCCACCTTGGGTTCTTTATGCCCTGCAAACAAATTCTGTGTGGGCTTCAGAAAAGGTGTCATATTGCCTAGCTATGGTGGGAACCAAGATCAGTGTCAACAGTCTGTGTTGTTTCAGGGCCACCTGTGACCTCCCTGATCAATGTTTAAAATTAAAGTTACATAACACTTTACTGATTGAATTATCTCTTCGTTTCCTTTGAAATGATATTCACAAGCTTGCAACTGTGACCTCTTCAAAACTTCTTTTCTCAAAGGTAAGAATATGTACTTAAGAAATCCTCTTGTCTACAGATGACATTGAAATACTTAGGGTTTACTGTGGATGGAGGTTTATGCTTTTGTGTCCTTGGTTCCAGCGAGTAAAGTTAAGACAAATAAGTAAGTAAAAATCAGAGGAAAAGGGGAAACTTCAGGCATTGGGGAACTTGCAAATAAGCTGTGATGGTCTGTCAGGCTTCTAACAGATCAACACTAACCCTAACCCTAACCCTAACCCTAACCCTAACCCTAGCCCTATAAACTATCTTGAATGACAGGGGAATGCATTTGAGGAGTACTTGCTGTATAGAAAACTCAAGTGTGAAGGAATTAAACTGTATACATTCCATAGTGTCATTTACCTTGCAGAAAGGTTTTTTTCTCTCTTTTTAGACACATCTAAATGAATGTTGGCCTAGATAATGAACTACCATTAGAGATATTTTCTGTTCTTTCTGATACATTGCACATCTTCCAGAGAAAAGGTATATTTTTAAAAACCTTTGTGTTTGTCTCCTTTCTTAACGATGGTAGAGAGATGGTGGTGCAAGCTCATTTTTCTGTTGTTGAATGAGAATCCCAGTTTTACGCAGAAGTGTCAGCTCTAGGCCCTTCTCAGTCTTCAGTCGTTTAATTTTGAGGTTCTGCGTTTCTCATATATGATGACCCACAGGTACCTTTTGCATTGTGAGCACTGTGGGTTAATCTCTCTTCCCCTCCCTCTCTCTCCACATAATTTATAGAATGACTTGATAAATGACCTTGGGCTCTATGATAATCCTCTGTTGCTAGTAGTACAGGTAGTTCAAGATTCCCATCCCTTTTATCAGCAGAAAATTATTACTAAGTCGCTTCTGTGCTTTAGAAGAGCGACCCGGCCCTCAGTAGGCTGACGACAAGGTGCTGACAGAGATACGCCTTTAGGGAAGAAGCTGCCTACATACATATCTTTTCTGACTTTCAACTGCTGGTGGTCCTTCCGTCTTAGTTTGAAAACCACCAAGCACTTAGGAGTTGGGAAAGTAAAAGGAGAATGTAATGTCTTACACCTTATCTCTTTTCCCCTCACTCCGTACATACCTATTCCCTAGCTTCCCCGAAACACTTAGATTCCACGGTCCAAGCTCTCAGAGGACTTAGGAGGATAGAGAAACATCATTTGTGAGAATCAAGCAGCCTCTTGAGCAATCAAGATCAGTGAAGAAGGGCGGGGAATTAAATATGCGATTTTCAGAAGCTCTGAGTCTGAAAGATAGGATGGGAGTCGGAGGCTGTACAGATATTGGTTGTAGGAGCAAGACCCAGTCAAATTGGAGAGTCTATTCTAATCATAATTCTAGGGAAACTTACAGTATTTTTTTAAAAAAGGACTGTCCACACATCTAAGATGCAGACCTTTCTTACTTGTAGAAATGTCATGGTATTAGACCTTAAGCTATTTTAAATTTAACTTTTGTCTCAACTGTTCAGCTCTGTATTACCACCTGCTAGACTGCTTAGATTCTTGAGGTTTCACAGTGGTGTTGAAATGGACATTGAAGAAGCCTGATAGGAGGGAGTCACAAAACAAATTTACCTTGTGTTTCTGTTAACTACAAAGCAGGATGGCCATCTTTAGTGCCAAACAAACGCACCTTGTCATGTATGTAGCTTGTCCTGTATTTTACATGATCAAGTTTCCAGAGCTTGATACTGCTGAGCGAGCATACCCAGGAGCTTTCCTGTCCAGCCTTTAACTTTCCAAACACTCCACAACCTTGAGCAAGAATGTCCAAACTGTATCTGCAATTTTCATCAAATTCTGACCTCAGCTTGAACATGCTCAGAAATTCTATCTACTCCACAAGTGCATTGCTATATGAATGTGTATGGGTGTCCCAAATGAAACTGTCACAATTTCTTTACTCCGGGAGGTCACGACTTTTGAAATAGCCCCAGGCTCTCCTTACCTGCTGGATGCAACAGATCTTTTCCTATTCTTCTGTGACTTGCAATTGCACCCATATGCAATATTCACTCATACCACAGGGTCCTTTTGAGGGTGGCAATGAACACTGAACATATGTGTAATCCCTAGTTTTTCTGATTTTCACAGAAAGCTCATTGTATGGTATACACAGTTTTACATGGTAGTCAATGTTAAAACTTCTGGGAATGAGCCTGCCCATTCTCTTAGGGGATGAATAATTTATTCCATCCCTTTATATCCATCTATATTCTGTCTCAGGGAGGAAAGCCAGGATGAGCCTTTTCAAATTCCCCAGCAGCCACCATACATCACTGGCTATATACTCAAAGGATGTATATACTCTCTGTAAGTGAGACTACACAACTTCTCTGTGGATTTGAAATGAAGGACAAGAAAACTCTCTTTCTTCCTCCTCAGTGCTAAGAAGGCAAAAGATCTCAGATATCCTCAAGCACCCTCTTCTCCCTTCCTCCCTTTGATGACCCTCATTCTCTTGCATGTTGGTAAGGAATGCCATAGTCAGCTTATCTCTGATCTCTACAACCATCTAGGTCTATGCAGAAGTCTCTCAACTGATCTCGATACCTGGTAGTTGCAATCTCAAATGATGTATTAATTAGTTTTTGGTATACTCCATTGTGAGACATATGAGGAAGCGTGTGGAAAGTCTACCCTAGTTGTACATTTGAGTCTGGTATTTAACTTAGTACCCATGGGTAGAAGTTTCTTCATGTTTTAAAGATAGTTCTTGACCAAGCAGAATGTCTGACCTTCATCTTATATTTCTTCCATTGTTAGTTATCTGTGTAATTTTCGCTTAGTGTCTTTTGGTGATTCAACCAGCTTGGTCTATTTAATTCCAAGTTTGGCTTGAAAACAAGTGGACAAAAGTCCGCATGCACCTGCTCCTAGGCAGGATAGAGAGTGCATGAGCACGTGAGGCACAGGCAGTGCCTTTTATGAACATCTCGGTGATTTAGTGTATGCTCCCTGTGAACTTACAATGTGGAGACTTTTATAGTGACAATAAAAAGTCTGAAACAGCCTCATGTGCCTCTTCTTCCTCAGGCAAAAAGTCCTTAAGCACTTCGTCTAATTAACTTCTAACCTGCTGGTTCTGGAGATATTTTCCCTTCCTTTAACTGCTAATGAAGTCTAGAATCCCAAAGTTTCTTTTTTACTAGAGCTGCCTTGTAGTTATTAATTATGAGCCGTGTATTTTCCTTGCTATCTTGAACTTTATAAAGTGCACAGGTGAGAATGTACCCTCTTCACATTTAGAATCAACTCCTAATTTCCTAATTATCTGCCTGATCATGCAGGACCAAGAAAAATTAGAGACAACAGCAAAACTATCACTGATTGTGAAAACAGGTAAATATATTTCAGGGACATGGGGAGATTGAAAGACAAATTTGAGAACATCATGTGTCATTGTTTCAGAAAACTATGAAAAATGTAAGCTCATATCTTCCTCACTGTGTGAGATCTATTGATCTGAATGTTGAAAAAGAGAAATTTCAATTAAGTGTCAGACAAAGGAAAATAATTACTTTAGATGCACTAGAGAGACATGGTTCAGGTTTCCCATATTTATATATTTAACTAGTATTAGTGAGCCATCTTTTATGGGTCAAGGATGTGCTTAACACCAAACAGGCACAAATGAATAAGCCTATGAGAAAGGTTATTGTGATGGTTTGTATATTCTTGTACCAGGGAGTGGCACCATCTGGAGTTGTGGCCTTGTTGGAATAGGTATGACCTGGTTGGAATAGGTGTCTCATTGTGGGTATGGGCTTAATACTCCCACCCTAGGTTCCTGGAGGGCAGTCTTCCACTAGCAGCCTTTGGATGAAAATGTAGAACTCTCAGCTCTGCTTGTGCCATGCCTGCCTGGATGCTGCCATGTTCCCACCTTGATGATAATGGACTGAACCTCTGAACCTGTAAGCCAGCCCCAATTAAATGTTGTTTTATATAAGACTTGCCTTGGTCATGGTGTCTGTTCATAGCAGTGAGACCCTAACAAAGACAGTTGTATTTACAATGTTCTTGCTATGTACCTCACATTGGCCTTGACCTTGCCATCTTCTTGGCCCAGCCTGCACAGTGGTGGCACTACAAGTTATGCTGCCGTAACTATCTGGGAATGTCAATCTTTCCTCTCAGTGATCACATGCTACTTCTGAGGTAAACTGTGCATCACAGAGTGGCTGAAGCAAGGAACTCTCTGTATCTTTAGCTGTATATATATTTTGCCCAGGTATTTTCTGACTTGGAGATTTGTTGCTGCCATTATTTTCTTACGGAAGGAGAAGAGCTGTACTAATGGACATATCGATACAGGATAAAATGCATTGGTTTCACAAGTCCATGAACTAAAATCCAAGACAAACACAACAAAAACCCAACGGCATGTAAGAGCTTAGTATTTGATTTAGGGATCCTTTAGTTGTAGTCATGAATAAGATGTGCCAAGAAACATAAAGCTGCACTCTTCTCAGAGTCCTGTGGGTACTATGCATGTGGTATGAGGTTTCAATAACAAAGCTTTCATCTTTTCTATAAATAGTTTTGATTAGGCATCAGAGGCAAGAACTCTTACACAGCACTGATCTGGATTTAGTGTAGTTTGTGGCATATTAAATAACCACTTCTCTTCTCCTGCTAAGTCTGTACTATTATTTCATAGACATTTGGGGGGCCATAAATGAATATATTTCATGAATTTCATGTAGAAAAATACCTATGTTGTTAGACATTTAGTTTCCCTCTGGGTTATTTTAGTGGCGAAAGCAGATCTTTATAATTTTGAGAGCTGGAAGTTTCCCATGCCAAGCAGGTATGCGCCCTTTCTCTCAAATAACCATCATATTATTTCTGTATTCTGAGATAGATATCACAATGATCTTCCCCTTAAGGAAGAATCTCCAAGGACAGGCTACTATGTGTAACTTGCAACATTTTTTTTTTCCTGAGTGGTACATTTTAGTTCTCATGCCCTTTGAAATACAGAAATGAAAGTAGAGAATAAGTCATAAAAAGAAGTGTTCACCAATGAATCAAGCATTTCAAATATGTCACCTTTAAAATTTTAGCTGTGTTCCAGAATCAGGATTTTGCACTTTTAGGTTGATTCTCTAAGATCCATCCTTCCATCTCCTCCTTAAATTGTACCATGGTTTTGCTTCATTTCTGTTGTTATCACAAGGTGGGACAAGTAACCATCTCACTTACATTTCTCTTTATACATTATAAAAAATTGACTCATTAAAGGATTATTTATTTGAAGATGTGAAGGCAAGAAAATCCCTCCAAGAAGGCCAGAAGACATTATGAATTGTAGCAGTTGTAACTCCAAGAAGAGCTACCTTGAGTGAACTGGGTGGACTCCCTCGCCCTTATTCACATCTGATGAGTGGATGAGAGCTACAGAAGCTTTGAGCAACAAAATAGGAGTTTACAGAGCTTCACAGTGTGATTCCCACGCAAACGGTTATTTGAACCTCTTTGAAGAAAGTTTTGCAGTTAAGTGAGAGAACCAATAAGGTGTTAGAGATTGGAGAAGGAGCATTTTATTTCCATGAGCAAGAATGATAAGAGGAAAGTCAGCCTGACCAGCAATTCACAGGCAAAGCTCCATTGGCACTCTCCTTTCTCCTGATAGAAACTGTATGTGTTTCTGTTGAATCACATTTATATTGATAGGTACTACGCTTAGTCTTACTCAATACCCAGTAGTGAGTCAAAGCCACCATCTTCCCCCAGAGTGAATGATCTTTGTGTGACCTGCTGAACAGTGCCCTAGTAGACTGTTAAAAAGATGTTCTACATACCTTCTTACCTGACTCATATTTTGGTTCATATTTTTTTTCCTCAGAGCTTAAGTTTCCTTTGAAAATGTAGCATGCCTTGGGAGTTTGGAAGACAGATTTTACATGGCTTTAATGAGGCCAGTTCCTCTTTACCATGCCATTTCTGAGTATGGCTACAGGAATTCACACATGTGCTACTAAAATCTATAGTCTATCATGACATTTGCAATGTGCGAACCTTCATAGTCTCCTTCAGAAAACTGTGTCTCAGAAAACTTAAACTCCCATAATGCTTAAAACTAGCCTTGTTTCTTTTCGACCTTCTTTGTCATGGCCCATGTCACTTCCTATTTTGAAGAAGTAACAATACTTGAGTCAAATCAGAATGCTTTTCTGTGGCTACTTATGGGATGCATTTGATAGTCTTCCCTCACGAACTTCTCCATAGGTGTTCAGAAATCCAGGAAATAAGGAATAGGTTTCCCCAGTTCTGCGCTAAGGGAAGGCTACGTTTCACTCAGTACTTCAGCAGTTTTCTAAAAAGATACCAGTTACATTCTCTGAGGGACTTTCTGTCACAAAAAAAGAGAAGAAGTAAGTGTTGCTTTTATATTTGCCCAGCCCTTTGAAGAAAAGGATGACAAAATGATCGCAAGCTGTTGGCATTGTGTCTCTTTGAAAGTTATCTGGAAGTCACGGAAATCTTTAAACACATCATCCTCTCACATTGCGGGAAATAGCACAGTGATATTAGGGTCACCTCTACTGAGTGCAAATGGGAATATTTTGAAGTGAGGTAACTGACTTGAAATCTATTTTGTAGTAGAGGGTGCAGAAAACAGAGAATCCAGCCTTTTGGAACAGGGTCAAACCTGAGTCTTAATGTTGCCAAGTCTGAAGGCATGTGATCACATCTCATGGTGGCACTGTAATTTTCTCCAATTTGCTAACGAAGACTAATTATCCAAAAAATTCAGCCTGACCAGCTCCTCTTGACCACTGCAAAATCTCCCTGCTGTTCCTCAAAGCTCTGTTTGTTCCCCATTTCTTCCCCTGTTTTAAACCCCTCACTGTTTGGAGTGCCTTTTATTTAAAGAGAAATTGGATACCTACTGTGTAAATTTCTGCAGGGAGTCTTTTAATGTAGACTGTTGCAATTTTCTCCAGGAATATGCTAATAATTGCAACTGGCTAGGGACTTGGACTTTGTTATCCATAGAGAAGGAGTTTTGTAGAAAAAAAAAGGAAGAAAACCTCAACTATTTGTTTTATTTTATTTTTATTATTTTCCTTATTTACATTTCAAATGCTATCCCGAAAGTTCCCTATACCCCCCCCCCCGCCCCTGCTCCCCTACCCACCCACTTCCACTACTAGGCCCAGGCCTTCCCTTGTGCTGGGTCATATAAAGTTTGCAAGACCAAGGGGCCTCTCTTCCCAGTGATGGCTGATTAGGTCATCTTCTGCTACATATGCAGCTAGAGACACGAGCTCAGGGGGTACCGGTTAGTTCATATTGTTGTTCCACCTACAGGGTTGCCCCCCTTCAGGTCCTTGGGTACTTTCTCTAGCTCCTCCATTGGGGACCCTGTGTTCCATCCAATAGCTGGCTGTGAGCATCCACTTCTGTGTTTGCCAGGCACTGGCATAGCCTCACAAGAGGCCTCAATATCAGGGTCCCTTCAGCAGAGTCTTGCTGACATGAGCATTAGTATCTAGGTTTGGTGGCTGATGATGGGATGGATCCCCAGATAGGGTAGTCTCTGGATAGTCCATCCTTTCATCTTAGCTCTAAATTTTGTCTCTGTACCTATATCCTTTCATGAGTATTTTAAAACCTCAACTTTCTATACCAATGCATAGAAAAGGAGTGCCAAGGTGGGGGAACAACGTTATTTGTTAAAATATAGGCTAGAGATAGATAGGCACTGAGAGCTAGCAACTGTGGCCACTGGTCAACATACAACCTTTTAGGAGAAGCTACACAAAAGGGAGGACAGTGGAATTTGGTCCCACAGGGCAACAAGGTTGAATTCAGCCATCTATAGCCATGGCAACTGACATCTTACCATTTCAGGAAGCAGAAATAGGACCCAGAACCCTCTGTTGCCATGTCTGAATGGCAGCCGTATCTTTCTAAACTGCTGGTTGTGGTTGGCACAAGGAGCTGTTTTTCTACTTTTTTCTTAAGTGAGAAGTTTTAAAGATACTTCATACTTCACGGTGGAAAAAAATTCTCAAAGTAACTATATTTATCTAAGAATCAATTTGCAGGGAACTGATGTATTCAGACAAAGAAGGAGTCCTCTCCTCCAGTCACTTTACAAGTCAAACATGTAAATGAGCCTAGCAGCCTCTGCCCTCTGTACTTATTACTAAGCAGGATCTTAGTGGCCAGAGGTTGCCCTTGGACTGACCTTTGGTCACAAAATTCTGAGCACATCAGCACATCAAAAGCTTGTTTCAACCAAGATAAAAGGGGAGAGGGGCTGCTTTTCAGAATCTAAATGAGCAAGAAGACAAAGTAATTATTTCCACACACTGATCTAAAAATTGAGGTGCTGAATGCAGGGTGCCCTGCCAGGACCCAGGAATTTAAGGTCCTCTGCTTACTGGTTTGGGTTGGTCACTTGGAAATCTGGTTTTGTTGTTTCAAAGTTTGTTAGGGATTTTTACGATTTTTCCTCCACATGACCAAGGTTTTTTTTTTTTTTTTTTACTTTTTGTTTGTTTGTTTATTTATTTATTTATTTATTTTTGGTTTTTCGAGACAGGGTTTCTCTGTATAGCCCTGGCTGTCCTGGCACTCACTTTGTAGACCAGGCTGGCCTCGAACCCAGAAATCCACCTGCCTCTGCCTCCTGAGTGCTGGTATTAAAGGCATGTGCCACCACGCCCGGCATGACCAAGGTTTTAAGAAAGTATAGCAACTATTAAAATAATAGCAAAGTCAGACACGATAATACACATTTTAATCCCAGTGTTTGAGAGGCAGGTAGATCTATGTGCATTCCAGGCTTCCTCTGTTCATATGAGTTCTAGAATTATGCAGGCAAATCCTGTCTCAAACCTTAAATGATGATGATGATGATGATAATAATTATAATAATAATTATTATTATTATTATTTTATTTTTAACACTTAGCAGGGCTTTTTGAAGAATCACAGAAAGAAAAATACTTGAAAGCCACTAGAAATAACAATAGTAACAATACTATTATTATCAATGGCATATACCCATTATTACCAGTAACTATTATCTCTACCTTAATGTTGAGAAAAACACATAGCTTGTAAGGATAGTCTCTAGAGTCACAGACCTAGGGATTCATTTATCAGAATTTAAACCTAGAGCATCTGACGTGGGAGACCAAGTTCTTAAACACCATGACGACCTACTATGCCTCTGACATATGAGTGAAAACTATACACAAGATTTACACATAATAAAATAAAACATGCATCCATTGCTTGTGTCTGTGTGTGTGTGTGTGTGTGTGTGTGTGCATGAGTGCAAATGTGTGTGTATTCCTCACGTACCATTCACCTTTAAAAAATTTTTAGATAGCATTCTCTCTCACTGGCTTAGAGCTCAGTGACTGATCTAGGGTGACTGGCTAGTGATGCTTAGTTTTCTTGCTTCTGTCTTCCCTGTCCTGCGGTCACAAGCAGGCATCAGCACACCTATCCTGTGTGTGTGCATTTTGGGGATCAAACTCAGGTCATCACACTTGCAGTGCAAGCACTCTACTGATTGAGCTGCTCCCAGCATTCATGGTGTACCTTTGTTTTACTAAAAACTATTAGAAATCAACTCCCTTTCTATAAAAGTTGTAATAGGATAGATATTACCTCCAGGAATGACGTCAAAAAACAAAGTTTAATCACTGTACATTGGATTGCTAGGTTACCATTAGTCTACCTTACTCCTGGCTTTACATTTCTCTCTTGTAGCTTTCAGTGCATTTTATTTTCCCTATGCATTTAATATTTAGACTATAATATGGTATGAGAAGGTGCCCCTCTGGCCATACCTTTTTTGGTTTCTAAATATCTCCTACAGATGTACGAGCCTTTCTATCAATTAGAGAATATTTCTGCTATGATTGCATTAAAATATTTTCTGTCTTTAGCATGAATTTTTTCTATGACCATGATTGTAGTTTTTGTTCTTTTTATACCGTTATATATACCTTGAATGTTCCATTAATATCCTTCTACCAATTCAATTTTTGTCACTGTCTAACTGTTCCAGTTATTCTTTAGTCCCCAGTATTATGTCTTCCCCTTGATTAATTCTACTGTAGATAAGATTTTTCATGGAGTTTTTCATTTATCATACTGAGTTTTTCAGTTTTATTATTTCAATTTGGAGTTGTCTTAATATATTTATTTCTCTGATGCATTTCGTTCTCACATGTTACATATAAACTTGCCTTTTTTCATTCAACTATGTTTGCATTTTCTAGACATTCTCTCAGGGCATGCCTTTTTTATGTCATGGAACATATTTATAGTTATTTATTTGAATAGTTTTACTTTTCCCCAGTGGAAATGATTGCAATAGTTATAGAGTTCTAGTTTTCAGTAGAATTAAAATGTTTTTCACTGAAAGACTTTGATTTGATAGACAGACTCTATTTATCTACCAGCATGCAGTCTTTCCATGACTAAGGCTTGGGCGGACCATAAAAGGACCATATGCTTTGATTTCCATTTGTCAATGGCGATATCTATTTGGATCCAGTTTAGCTGTCCAACTCTTTCTTGAATTCCTGTGTTGTTCGCCTAGACACTAATGAGCATTTCCCCTTTAGTTAACTCATTCAGGGATGCCCGTGCTGAATCTCAGCTTCAGGTCTCCCCATTAAACTTCTGCTTCCATCCCTACAACCTATTCTGGCCCATCTACTTCTCCACACATACTCTATTCAGACCCTGGTTATGTTCACAGTTCAAATAGTTTCTGTCTGTTACCAGTGACTCTGGATTGGGCACAAACTATCTAGTATGGGATGACACTGGCATATTATTTGCCTAAGATGATAAAAATGTTACATGGTAATTTGTATAGAATTATACTGACTTCCTCACATTCTCATCATTACTTGATGTTGGTGGGCTATATTTTTAATTTCTTCTAATATGATTCATTTCAAGTGGTCTATCATAGACTTACTTTTCACTTCTCTGATTATTGATAAGTTTGGCCAGTTTGTGAAGAATTCTTATTGATATACCCGATTCTGTGAACTGTTTTCTCAGGTCTGTTTGCTTAACTCATCGCTCTTATTTCTGTATATATCTCTAGGCTTGCTAGCATGTTTTCATTTCATTTTATATTTTCCTATAACATTACTGTATATATCTTAATACCCATTAGGGCAAATCACATTCATTCATTCCTTTAATAGAGTTTCTCATTATTTTTGTGCCATTAATCTTCCCCATAAATTTTCATATCAGATTGTTAAACTCTTCCCACCTCTGTTGTTATTTTGATTAGAATTGAATTACAATGCTGGAACAATTTGATGAGAATCCACATTCTTCAAACTGTTGTTTTCTTTCTTATTAATGTGCAGAACTTATGTGCAGTACAGTCCCTATTTATTAAATGCTCTGAAAAAAAAAATCCTTCTTCAATATAATTTCCAAAACGCAAATTCTGTACATGAACTGCTTAATTTCCTGCATGTGTACCTTCTTTTTATTTGGAGCCAATTTAAGAGACAAGTTCTAGTAATTATTTTCATAAACTCTCCCAATTGCGATTCTTTTTCTTTGTAAATAAGATGGATTCTTCAGAATTGCTTCAGATTCATAGAAAATATGAGGCTAGCACAGAGTGTTCTCATAAATATTATACCCAATTTCCCCTATCATTAGTTTCTTAAATTATCATAATTTGCTATTACAATTAATGAACTTATATTGATAAATTACCATTAAGTGGAGCTCAGGCTTTATTAAGATTCCCATGGATTGTAACCAACACACTGTGTCTGTTTTAAGACTGCACCGGGGTACCACATTTTGTTTTGTCTTTTGCCTTTCTGCAGTCCAAGGGGTCCTGAAAATTTCGAAGAGTTTGCTTGTTTATTGACCTTGACAGTTTTGAAGTATATTGTTAGGCATTTTCTAGCAGCGTTGATTAAAATTCATCTGGTGTTTTTCTTGTTTCAGTGAGTTTTAGGGGAATGCAGCCAAGAAATAAAGACCACCTTTGTCCCTGTTTATCAAACCTGCATGGTTTGATATGTGACTTAGGTTACCTGTCTAAGGCAAAGCCTGTGACAGCTCACCACTATAATAAAGTCACACTTCTCAGCCACATTCCTTACTGTAATGGTATGCACAGTTTAATCCTTAAGTCCTCAATGGGAGGGAGTCACTATGCACAACTTAAGCCTGGGGCAAAGTGAGTTATGCACTTCTGCCTCAGGGGTGAGATGGCTTTATGAAGTATTTGGTATTCTGAACTAGTTTGATAACCCTTCACTATTTATTTGTTTAACCTTTTGCTTATAGCAACCTTGAAACATCGTTGTTTAATTTATGCTTTTAATTAATGTGATGCTTTCATAGGCCTTTGCAGCATCTTTGGCTCTTAAGAGCTTGCTTGGCTACCATATCCTTTTGACATACTCTATCATTGCCAAATTTTAAAACTGTTGTTTCTGCTTGAGTATTGTAGCCAGCTACTCAGATAAAATCTTTTAGTCATTCAAATAATTTGTTTTGTTTTCCCATAACCATGCTATCTATAAATAATGGCAGGTTATCTTTTTTAACTTTTTAAAGATAAAGATAACAAGGCCCCCAACACAAATATAGCAGAGGACTGCCTGGTCTAGCCTCAGTGGGAGAAGATGAAACTTAATCCTCAAGGGACTTGAAGCCTTGGGGGTGGGGGGAAAGTCTGGTGGTGGGAGAGCATCCTCTCAGAGACAAGGGGGAGGAAGAATGGGATGAGGAACTGTGGGAAGGGGAACCAGGAAGGGGGTATTATAAATAATAATAACAATGATAGTAATAATAATAATAAGGTCTATCTTTATCTTTCTTAGGATTGTTATAATTCTACCTTTGACTTGTTTGTTTGTATTTGTTTTGTTTTTCACTTGCCTAGGGGCTCTAGTGCAAGCTCTTAGCTGCAGCTGTGATTATGGGTACAGTTGACTTTCTTGTTGGCATGGGGATACAAGGTCATTGTTTTACCACTGAGTATATTCCCTGTCATTCATCCATCTGCATTACAAAGTTTCCTTCTAGTATCAACTCCATTGCCTACACAATGGACACTAAAAACAAGAACTTAGAGGCAGTAATTTGTTATAAAAGGAGACCTAAGTCAATGCTGTAAGTGGGGGGTAGTTAAGTAAATTAGAGGAAAAAGCAATAAAAACTACCTTATAAGCTAGTTACTACTACCAGCAAATAGATCTCCTCATGATGGCTGGGGAATGTATGGGAATCAGTGTAAAACTAGTTCCCCTGGGAGTCCTTGGCTCACGGCCAAGAAGAGTGCAGACACCTTCTTTAGTATTTTGTGCTTATTTTGGGGGTTGCAAAGCAAAGGAAGGCACACAGGCAAATTTGACAGATGGACATCTAGCCCGAGGGTGCAAAGGGATCATGAGGGTACTGAAGACCAACTGAATCTGTGGCAAGGAAGAGCTCATATTTTGTAACTTTCCTGTACACAGATATTAAGTTCATCTAGGAGAGTGTACCCAGTTGATGGATCCTTTGGGTTTTCTGTTGTAATATGATGCTTTGGTGAATACATTGATATTTGGTCTTTGACTATTAAATAATCTTTTATCCTTTAGGTAAATGCACTTTAAAACTTCAGGAATGCATTTATAGAATGAGATCAGTTACTTGTGTTCATTTTTATATCACCCAAGCAGGGTTTTGTGTGACACTTATAGAAAATCCCTGACCTTATGGGTTAGGACAGGATATATTGTAAGTTCATGGCCATTGCTTCCATTTGGTACTTTCCTTATATCATAAAATAGTGACATGCATAATTGCAGTGGGCTTAAATGGCTTATGGATATGGGTTGATAGGATCTCTGAGTGTAACTGAGGTCATGGTCAAGGTGTCAACCTCAAGAGCATTAGTGAGAAAGAGCAAGACCTGTACTAATAATTTTTTTTAAATAAGATTGTATGTTAGAAGTTGGTATCTTTCTTTAGAAAAAAAATCTATATTGTTTAAAGTTTCTTTCTCATAAAGCTCTAAATCTTTAGAGCTAGAGAGAGATGGCTCAGGAGTTAAGAATGCTTGCTCTGCAATCAGGAGGGCCAGAGTTCAAATACCAGCACCCACATAGCAAGCCAGGTTTATTAGGATTCTCTAAAGGACCAGAACTAATAGAATAAATCTGTGTATATGAATTAAATATATATTCACTAAGAATATGTATGTATGCGTGTATGTATGTATGTATAAAGGGAATTTGTTAGATTGGCTTATAGGTTGCACCTATGGAAATCCCACAATGGCTTGTCTCACCCTATCGAGGCTGAGAATCCAGTAATTGTTCATTAAGGTCACAAAGCTGGATGTCTCAGAATCAGTCTTGTTCTGAAAGCTTTGAGGATTCCTGGAGAGCATCCCAGTCTTCAGTCTACATTTGAATCTAAGAGAAGTTGGATCCAGTACTGGCAAAGGAATACTGCAGCAACAGCATAGATAAGCTTGCAGTAAGGGCCGGGGCAAACAGATACAAAGCAAACTTTCCTTTACCAGTGTTCTCTGATCTGCTCTGCAGCCATAAGGTGCTGCCCACCGTTAGGGCGGGTCTTCTTGTTTCAAGTGATCTGATCAAGGAAAGACCTCACCATAGTACTTCGAAGTGTTTAACAGATTCCAGGTGCAGTCAAGATTACAACCAAATCCTTCACATTAGGCATCCCTGAGAAAGGTTGTAACCCCAACTTGGGGTGGTGAGGATGGGGGAACCAGAAGGCTTGTGCATTTCCTCCCTAGCTGAAAGCAAGCCTCAGGTTTATGAAGAGATGTTGCCTCAAAGAAATAGATAGAGAATCATAGAAGAAGAGGCCCAACAGACATTCTTTTTCTGGCTTTGTTGCTTATACACAGGGATGTGCACATGAAGGATGTACTGGCTAATTTTGTGTCAACTTGACACAGCTGGAGTTATTGTAGAGAAAGGAGCTTCAGTTGGGGAGATCCAGCTGTGGGGCATTTTCTCAATTAGTGACCAAGGTGGGAGAGCCCCTTGTGGGTGGGACCATCCCTGGGCTGGTAGTCTTGGGTTCTATAAGAGAGCAGGCTGAGCAAGCCAGGGGAGGCAAGCCAGTAAAGAACATCCCTCCATGGCCTCTGCATCAGCTCCTGCTTTCTGNCCTGCTTGAGTTCCAGTCCTGNATCCNTTGGTGATNAACAGCAGTATGGAAATGTAAGCTGAATAAACCCTTTCCTCCCCAACTTGCTTCTTCGTTATGATGTTTGTGCTGGAATAGAAACCCTGACTAAGACAAATTGGTACCAGCATAGTGTGGTATTCCTGTGACAACCTGACCATGTTTTGGGGAGGACTGTGGAAGGACTTTGGAACTTTGGGCCAGAAGATCCATTCGGTGTTAAGAGCTCTTTGGAATGTTGTATAGGAGCTTGGAAGATAATGTTGAGAACAGTGCAGAAGATGGAGGCCTGGTTTGTGTAATTTCAGAGGGAAAATTAAAGACTCTTTTCATGGCCATTGCTATTTTGGATTGTGAAGATTCTGTGGTTCTGGTTAACTAGGGCTGAAGAATCAGCTGTGATTAACAAGATGCCAGAACCACTAAAGTGAAACCTTTTCCTTACTGGGACTATTGATACTAGTTAGCTGGAGCTAAGGAATTAGCGGTGATTAAGAAGAGACCAGCATCATTGAGGTGACATCTTCTGGGAAGTGTTTTCTGAGAGCACAGAGGCTGTGTTCCAGAGATAGCCAAGGTTGTACCTTTTTCTGTGGCTGGACTTGGTAATGTGTAAGAGTTACCCATGTGGTACTGGTTTTGGAGGCATGAAGGGGTCATGCATAGCAGCTGAGGCTGGAAGCACTGTGAGAAGCCATGGAAGGCCATTGGTGAAGGGGCAGCCTCAGTTGCAATTGATGACCCAGGACTGAAGGGGTCACAGCAGTGTTTTGNAGATGCCAGTACCATGAGATGACCACCAAGAACAGCAGCAGCAGTGAAGTACAGGCAGCTGGAGCTGGAGCCTAGAAGACAAGGTGTGTGCTACAAAGGGCATGGCTGGAGAAGTGACCCAAGCCTTTGGAGGAGCCCAGAAGATTGTGAGTTGGATCCCAGACATTGGATGGTTGAAGATTGATTTTGCTTTCGATTGTGACTGTGCCATGATATTTTTCCCTCTTTAAGGAAGTCTTTTAGTGAAGCCCACAGTTAAGAGAATTTGAATTTTAAAGTACTTTGTATTTTAAAAGATATTTCAAAGGGATTGAGCTTTTAATATGTAAAGACTGTGGGACTTTTAAAGTTATTTAGATCTTGGGGATGAATAAGAACTAAGGATTGAGGCTTACTAGTGATGTGTTTGTATGTCAAGTTGACAAGGGGTCAATTGTACTGGCTAATTTTGTGTCAACTTGACACAGCTGGAGTTATTGCAGAGAAAGGAGCTTCAGTTGGGGAAATGCCNCCATGAGATCCAGCTGNNNGGCATTTTCTCAATTAGTGANCAAGGNGGNANNGCCCCTTGTGNGTGGGACCATCNCTGGGCTGGTAGTCTTGGGTTCTATAAGAGAGCAGGCTGAGCAAGCCAGGGGAGGCAAGCCAGTAAAGAACATCCCTCCGTGGCCTCTGCATCAGCTCCTGCTTTCTGGCCTGCTTGAGTTCCAGTCCTGCATCCTTTGGTGATCAACAGCAGTATGGAAATGTAAGTCGAATAAACCCTTTCCTCCCCAACTTGCTTCTTCGTCATGATGTTTGTGCTGGAATAGAAACCCTGACTAAGACAAAGGACATACCCATAAACACACAGATTTTTAAAAATCTAAATGTGTTGCATGTAATCTTCCAAAATTTTGTAAGACAGCTTTATTTTCTTGCTTTTTCAAAATCCAAACCAATACCATCATTCACCCTTTTTAAATTATGGCAATATGTTTAAATTGCCTGATGGAAGAAATACACATGTGGCACAATGAGCCATGCCAAATATTTTCTGGAGACGGTGGGTACCAATTTCTACCTGGCATTAAATTAACTGCCGAGCATTGTAGCTGTCCAGCAGTCATGGATGAACTAGGTATACATGAAAGTGGGGCTGAAAATGGAAAAGGGTGGGTGGGTGAGAGAAGAATGAAGCCAAGACAAAGATTTCTGATTAAGAATCAAAGCTTAATTTTCAGCTCTGCATTTATATAAGCAAAACCCCCAGACCCATCCCCTGTAAAACCATCTGAAGTTTGTTTAGCCTATTCAAGGCTGGAGGAAGGGCAGAGAGCATCCCACGTGAGGTGCTGCCGTGCAGAAAGCACATTAGTTTCTATAGTTCTACCCTGGCCACACTCATGGTGGCAGATCTGTTAGTCAGCACAGGGCACACTCAGGTGTTGGTGTATGTCATAATCATATTTTGATTTGCACTCAAGTATCTGTCCTTCTAACAAGTGCCCTGGAGATTCTCAGGTACCTGCTGTACCCAGCTGACTATTATAATTCCCGTTACCTTGAAAGAAAGATATAACTCTCAGAAAATTGCGCTCAAAGGGAGGTGTGCTGAAGGAGATCTCGAGGAGGCAAGCAGGGGAGGTCCCAAAGCTCTGGCTATTGGTATGAGCAATATAACACAAATAGGAGTTATCTTGCTATACTCAGCTTCTCCCACTGTAGGTCTTGTAACAGAATGCATGTGCGACCTCCTTGGCATTGGTTTTTAAAAATACCGACAAACAGCTCTGTCACAATTACAGCGATAAGAGGCAGCTTGAAGGCAGAGAAAGACAGATTTTGTTATAATAGGGATGGCAGCAGTTATCTAAGGGGCTGCTAGGTTCATTTCCTGGCATGAAACACAGACGACCAAGCCACTGAGAAACAGAAAATATAACTTTATCCATTTGCGATGGGGAAGACTTAAGGCTTGAATTATGTTAAACGGATTCTAGTTTGGGTTTGTAGAACACCTCTGTGCCTCTGGCTCCTCTTCCTTTACTGGTCCTCCTTAGAGACCAGCTTCTATGTTTCCCACTGTTTCTAATGGGTGTTTTCTGGGAACAAGAAGCAGCCATTTCAGGAAGCCCCCTTTTTTCCTTCCTAGTTTTCCCAAGTCACTGACTCTCTGATTTCCATCTATATCATACCATCTCAACCCCAGCCTCAAACTGGCAACCACTTCTGATGCTCACCACTTGGATTCAGTACAGGAGGACTTAGTCCTGTCTACAACTACATTACCTTCAGATTGCAGCCACAAGTGGGTCCTAAGACCACACTTCTGGCAAACTGGAGTACCATGCAGTAATTTTCGTGATGACTTCAGAATTAATCATTTTTCTAGAATGACTCACGACATGATGGCTTTATTATTAAAGACACATACAGGCTGAGATCTGAGATAAAGTGTATCATTTCTGTGGCCTGTCCTGTGGTACTCAGGCATGCCATGTCCATTGATAACTCAGTCTGATACTAAGCGGAAGTTCTATTTTGAAATGTTATTACAGAGCAAATTACAGGTTAAATCATTAATTATGTAATCGGTCTTATTTGTGGGCTCTTTCCTTTTGTAGGGGTAAAAGACCCTAGGTTCTGACCCTCAACATGATTTTTATCTTCACAGTAACAAGCCCCATTCTAAAACACAATCTAAGAATCTAAGAATTTTGTGCACTGTGAATGTGCATAAAAGTCATGTATATCCCTGTGGAAATCTTACTGTTTTTGAAACTGCCCATGGGTTGGAGGGCAAAGAGCCAATACAGACTATGTTATACTCTTCAGGGAATATAGCAGCATGGGTAAGCAAATGTGCACTATACCCCCAAACAAGTGTATCCTTTGCCCATCTCTGAGATCTTAAATAAGGGACAAAGCTAATAAAATGTTCTGCTGATTTCTTGTGGGGGCTGAGGATGCAAGTATGATATTCAGGAGCATCAGATAATCATTCCAAACTTGTGAAACTCTGAGAGCACCCTGTTTCTGGTTGCCAGTTTGCACTTCCTTTTCTCCTTTATAGAATTTTCCTGCTTTTGACTTTGGCTTTAGTGCTATAATTGGTTGAAACAGATTGAAAAACTGTATGAGCCTATTAGACCCTTAATCACCTGTTAAAGATGGGAGCAGCCAGTGAGGGACAACTGTGTTTAATTCCTTGAGGGGAACTAATTGAAAAAAAATCTCTTTTTAATTTTTGCCCTAGTAGACTCAGTGAAGATGCTGAACACAGAAAGCTCAACCTTAGACCAGAGCAATATTAATATGCTCATAGATGAGTTAAGAGGAAGAAAGAAGTCACCTGCTGAAGGGACTAAGGAGTTCAAGTCCGTATCAGTGGATTTCTTTCCTCCTGAAGTGAGGCCTGTGTGTACAGTGGATATTCAGAATAAATGTAGGGAAACATTATCATAATTGCTTTTGGCATAGAAATAATTTTAGCTAATGTTATTTTAATAAGAGTTTCTTTCAACAGGGGGAAAGGCAAATCATACAGAGCAAAATTTTCTTCTGATGTTCTCTGATTTAAAGTTCCTTGGCTCGTTGCTAAACCCTTGTAAACATCCTAAGCTTAGGAGATAGGGCACTGAAACCATTGCTCAATCCCAGACACCATGGTGATCTACTCTCTGCTTCCAAAATTGCACTAAACATTATAGGCAACTCGAGGATATAAAGTAAGAATCGCTGTCCTCGAATGAGTTACAGTTCGAAAGAGGTCACGGGAATCTGAGAAGCTAACAACAAACTGAAGACAGAATAAGATCAAAGTCCACAGGACCTAAGTACAGAAATCCAAACATCAGTGCCTCTGAAGAGAGACAAGAAAAGTCAGTTCCTGCGGCAGGAGCAGCAGAGCAGACCCTTCCTTGTAAATGTGCACATTTGGGAAAGAGCAAAGAACTTAGAGGGGGGGGAATGGAGGAGGAGAGTAAAAAGTCATGAAACAAAATATGTAGATATCATGGTTTTCAAAATATGTAGATATCATGGTTTTATTAACAAGAGTAGTTTGAGAAAAGTAAATCTTTTCAAGAGCAATGGAGAGCAATGATCAGTGTTGGGGATCCTTTCAGCGCATCCCCCCCAAACTAGAAACAATTTTTCAAATGGGATCTCTAGAACCAGCAGCATGCATACTAGCTGGGAATGCTTTAGCAATGTAACCTTCGCATACTGCCTTCTGAACCTATCTGCTACGTCTCCGGGGAGAGGGTGCAGCCCTTTGAATGTTGCCAAGCTTGCGCAGGTGAGGGTGGTGCGTGGTAAAGGCTGAGCACCCCGTGGCATTGCTTAGGCATTGCGGGTCCTGCTTTCTAGTTTTCTTCCTTCTTTGGTCATTGGTTGATCCCAGTCCCTCCTCCTCAGGTTTTCTGTTTCTGCCATTCTTGCTTTCGGCTTAAAACTTACTATGCAGAAAGGAAACATGTGGTTAGGGAGAGAGCGATTCTGTCAGAGCCTGTTGTATTCTGTAAGGGTCTTCTGAAACCTGACCCTCTGATTCACGCGGCAGAATGGGTCTTCTCCTCAGATACTTATCCCCAACTGATTCTTGAGTCTTCCATAAAGTCCCCACCCACTCACACACTGCCGTAGCTGTCCTCTTTTTTGTTGTTGTTGATTTGTTTTATTTTTTCCTTTTATTGGATATTTTCTTTATTTACATTTCAAATATTATACCCTTTCCAGGAAACCCGTATCTCATCCCCCCCCTCCGCCTGCCTCTATGAGTGTGCTCACTCACTCACTCACTCACTCACTCACTCACTCCCGCCTTTCCTGCCCTGGCATTCCCCTACACTGGGGCATCAAACCCCCACAGGACCAAGGACCACTCCTCCTACTGATGTCTTTTCTCCAGGCACCTTTTATCTGTCCCTCCTCACCGTGACCTTTACTTCGGAGCATGGCAATCTCCAAATAAATAAATACTGGACAAATCAAAACCAACAAGAATCTCCCTTGACTGTTTTCCCCCTGAAAACAGTAACGTTTCTCCATTTTTTTTGTTTCTTTTGATATAAAAATGTATGAGCTTGAGAGAATAAATCTGGTGCCAAAGTTCACTGTTAAACATTTATCATAGCTAAACGTACGTGAGCTTTCCATGTGCCTAATTATTTTTTAATGCCTTCTGTATTTAAGTGAGTCCTGTTATTGATTTCCAGAACGTGTCTGACTCTTCGATTACCTGCATATCTTTCTTGTCTTAGTCAGGGTTCTTTAAAGAAACAGAATTGAGTGTGTGTTGGGGGGGGG
>NC_034608.1:45626594-45638247 GCF_900095145.1 Mus pahari
CTCGGGACAGCGCCCAGGTTTTTGGGGCCTGTTGGCGCTTGTCACTACTGGAAAGAATGTAGCAGTTCCAGGGAAGAACATGGAGGATGCCACCATTCCAGGAGACTGAGTTTCCTTGAACTTTTGCCTCGGGACAGCGCCCAGGTTTTGGGGGCCTGTTGGCGCTTGTCACTTGTCACTACTGGAAAGAATGTAGCATCTATAGACTTTCGCATAATCAAATTTGATGGAGGCAGTTCCTCATGTTTCCTCTCAATCAAAACCTTGGCCTCAGCAAGTTTCCTTCTTTCACGCGGTTGTGTGGTGTGCCATCAAAATTTGTGGCCCAGATTTGGGGTAGACCTTTCTGCAACAAATAATCTGATTAAGAAACTCCCTCACTGGAGTGCCAGCAGATTGGGTTTTATTTGATTCCAGGTGTAGTCAAGTTGACAAACAAGATCAATAGTTATATCCCACTTGCTGTCACTTAACCTAAGCACTTGGATCTTGCTTATCTGTCCTATAGGCAGCTATAATTGTAATGGGTCACTGACTGACACAGGAACCTTGAATGGGCTCAGTCATTGACCATACTGTATTAAATATCAAATACATAAAATCTTCAGCCTCTATTAAGAGAGGCCAGATTTGCCGGGCGTGGTGGTGCACGCCTTTAATCCCAGCACTCGGGAGGCAGAGGCAGGTGAATTTCTGAGTTCGAGGCCAGCCTGGTCTACAAAGTGAGTTCCGGGACAGTCAGGGCTATACAGAGAAACCCTGTCTCAAAAAACCAAAAAGAGGCCAGATTTGTTATTGACACTTGGATATTTGTATATCCCACATTTGACCCTTTATCACCCTAAATACATTTTTGCATTTTAATTGGGAACATCTGCTTAATACATTGTATCACCAACTTGAAAATCATTCCCATTATTATTATTATTATTATTATTATTATTATTATTATTATCTCAAATCCTATAGTAGTTTTGTACTCATGTACCATAAATTTAAAGTCATAATTGATTGTAAATCATGGATATCTGGAAACAGTGTGGTAAATTATACTGATTTATGAGAACTTGTATACCCTGTAACTTACATGTATTCATACATCATCATGACAAGAAATCAATAAAAACCAATGACTTCAGTTCCTGAACTTACTAAATTCTAAATACACATGTACTTAGTGTGTTTATAGACACAAATGGATTAAAATATGATTAAAAATCAAGCAAGAAGTTACCTGTGCTGGCAAATTTCCACAATCCCAATTATTTGTGATGCTAAGGTAGGAGGGCAGCAAGTTCAAAACCCTTTAGGTGGCAGAGTTAAGATTGTGAGATTCCGTATCAAAATACAAAGTAAAATGAGGATTTGGTCTACTGATTAGAGAAACCACTCTTTCTTTACATGTTTGATACTCTACAGCCATCGCCCAGAACCACAAAAACATAATCCAGAAACCGAAAAACTCCTTAGCTTCCCAAGTAATTCCTAAAATGAACTGAATAAAACTTCAATTAGTTAAACACATAGTTAAATGCAGAACTTCAAGAGAAGAGTGAAAAGAAATAGTAGACACTGCCAGAAAGAGTGCTTAAGAAGTGGAATCCATTTCTGAGTCCATTTCCAAGACTAAAACATGGATAACAAGAAAAAGTTAAAGCAAGTTAAGAAATTAAACAGACAGAAATGCCTATTACATTTCTGCCTGAACTCTACATGGAGAGATGATTTAGAATGGGGATTACACAGCGTTTTACCCTTCTCCTGAAAAAGCTAACATTAATTTTAGGGTGAAATCTTCAGATTCAATGACTTTAAAACAGTAGAATTAAAAAAGGAGAAGAACTTAAATATCATAGTACCGAAAGGAAATTAGGAGGAATTAGAGTGACGTGATTCTCAGTGAAAGCCTGCCTAAACCCAGTGTCCGGGATAGAGTCTGCTTTGCCTCTGTATCTCAGCCATCTCGCTTCATTGCTCACAGTCAACGCTTACCTCACTTCTTCTTCTGCTTACACATCTGTCCACTCCTCTGACTGCATTAGTTTCTTTTCAGATGCTCTAAATAAGTACCACAACTGACCTTCAAGCACCACCTAATCGATCAAAAACTAGCTAAGCCCAGGTAATGCAAACCTAGATTTAAAAGCCCCACTCAATGTGGTCATGCCCAAAACATGGACCAAAATACTCAATCAAAAACAAATGATATCGCTTCTCGGCCTTTTGGCTAAGATCAAGTGTAAAAACAAATGATAAATATGCAGATCCAAACATAAAAACAGAAATAACAAGAAAACCTAAAATTATATATAATCCCCCAAATTGTTCACCCCCACAGGAATGGTCCCTAAAGAGGTTCATTTAGATGGAATTCCAGACAAAATAGCCAAAAAGAAAATGAAAACTATGTTCATGACTTTAAAGGCAGCATAGATAAATACTGAGATGGATTTAGAGTGGACAGAAATAAAGAGTTGAATGAATTCTAAGAGAATATAAATGAACAAGAAAACAAATTGAGGACAGAAAAATAAAATTCAAAAGGTGATGAAAGTCTGAAGGAAATCCAACCTGAAGTGAAGCTAGAAATGAAAAATTCAGTAATCCAATAGAATATATCACATGGAGGAAAGAAAAATGTCTTGGAGTCAAGGTGAAAAAATTGGAAATTTAATCCTGATTTAATTTTAATTTTGGTACATCATATTTATTTAGAAATTTGTCTCTTTATCTAGATATTTTTAAGTTTCCAACTTAGGTGAATATAGGCTGATGAGGTATGTTCTCATTTTTTAAAAAAATTATTAGTTGCCATTGTGATTTCTCAATTTTCATCTCAACTTTTATTAATTTGGGTCTTTTTTCTGCTTTTTCTGGTTAATTTGGGTAAGAGTTTGTCAATTTTGTTTACCTTTTCAAAAGAAACAACTTTTGCTTCATTAATTCTTCATGGGTTTTGTTTGTTTGTTTCTATTTTTTATTACTTTCTGCCTTGATTTTGATTATTTTTCCAGTTTACTATTTGAGGTTTGTTTTGTTTTGATTTTCCAAAGCCTGAAGGAGTATTATTAATTAATTTATTTAAGATCTCTCTCTTTCTTTTATATACCCATTGAGCAATATAATTTTTAAGTATTATTTTATTGTGTTCCATACATTTTGACATGTATTCATCATTTAAAATTTGTATTTCCTTATCAATTTCTTCCCTGTTGTTATTCAGTAATGTATTGCAGAGGATCCAGGAGTTTTTGTATTTTCTCTAGTTCCTATGCTTTTGCTATATACCTTTATTTCTCTGTGGTCCAGTAGAATGCAATCATTGCAATTTTTCTATACTTGTTCAGACTTGCTTTGTGTCCCAACATGTGACTAATTGTGAATAAAGTTCCAGTGGCTGTGGATTAGAATATGTCTTCTTAGTGTCTAGCTGAAATGTTCAATAAAGATTTGCTAGGTCCATTTGATGTATGATGTTATTTAACTTTAGTGTTTATTTTTTGTATGGAATGGGCAAAAATTAGTGAGGGTCGTTTGTTAAAAGACTTCTGATATCACTGTGTTGGGATTAATCGCTGGTTTCATCTAGCAGTACTTTATGGACATGAGTGTATCTATATCTTATACACATTTAGATTTGTAATCTCCTCTTAATGGATTGTTCCACTGATTAGTATGAAATCTGTTTTAATTTCTGCCTATTTTTCACTTGAAGTCTCTTTGGTCAGGCATTAGAGTACTATGACTATTTGTTTCTTAGTTTCGTTTGCTTGAAATACCTTTCTTCATTCTTTTACTCATGATAGTGTTTGTGTTGATGGAAAGGTGGGATTTGAAGGCAGTAAAAAGGTAGATTGTGTTTTCTAATCCAATCTACTTGTCTGTATTTCTTTATTAGGGAATTTAGAGTGTTAACATTGAATAGAGTTTATTAATTATTTTTGTCTATTTATTTCTCTTTTTTTTTTTAGACTGCTTTGATTGAATGTTCTACAATTGTCTATTTAGTACCTGTAGCCTCTTAGATTTGTCTATTTTTCTCTTTAAACTGAAGTAATTTTTATTCTTCAGTTGACTCTTTAGAGCTGGCCTATTAGTTATGTTTCATTTTTCTATTTTATCATGGAAAAGTTTTGTTCATATTTAGTTGTGATTGGAAGCTATAGTTTTTTTTTTTCAGACTTGAAATAAACTTTCTTGGGCCCAATGACTTTAAATGTTTCTGCCCATTAGTTGGGTATTATTCTGATGTACCTGGATTTATAGATTGGTTGACCCTTCTCTCTTGATGTTTCCAATACTCTTTCTTTTTCTTGTGTTTACAAAGTTTTAAAAATAATATTTTGTGGGAAATTTTTTTCTTATTGTTCTACTAGTGTTTTACAGGATTTTGTACCCGGCTGTGCATCTTTCTGTGTTTGGGAAGTTTTGTTCTACAGTTTTATTTTCAACACTTCCTATATTTTCGGTATGGAATAATAATTCTTGCTTGAAAATATTCAAACAATTTGAACACTTTCTTTTTATAGTGTCTAACATTCTCTTGTGTCCTACTCATATTTTTTAAGAAAAAGTATTATTGACCTTTAATGAATGCTCTAACTTCTTTGTCTTGTTTTCTAGCTTTGATGTTCTGTTTGTGTGCGTGCATGCCTCTGTGTGTGTGTGTGTGTGTGTGTGTGTGTGTGTGTGTGTGTGTGTATATGTGTATGTGTGTTTTCTTTTTGGAGAGCCTTGGGTTTCTCATTCTTAGCATCGTTCTCCTTTAATTTTACTTCAGCAATTCTCTTTACTAAATTCAGTTTCCATATCTTGGATTGACTTCCTAATTTCATTCCACTTTTTTTCTCTTAGTATATATGCATAGTATCTTAAAGTTGTTTGGACATAGTTACAATTACTCTTTTAAATATTTTGTCTGGAATCTTTTTAAATTGTTATCATTAGTAGCCATCACTATCATTATTATATGCTTAGTAGTTTTTTGAACACATATTATCTTGGATGATTTCATGTTGATTTTGTACAATCTGGGGTTAGCTTATGAGCTGATTTTTCTATCTGTAATTATTATTATTATTATCATTATTATTATTATTATTTGATTTTTCGAGACAGGGTTTCTCTGTGTAACCCTGCTTTCCTGGAACTCATTCTGTAGACCAGGCTGGCCTCGAACTCAGAAATCTGCCTGCCTCTGCCTCCCAAGTGCTAGGATTAAAGGCGTGTGCCATAATTTTTATTCTTAAACATCACTTTATATTTTAAAATTTTAATATTTTTATATAATTATATCCATTTCTTATGTTTAAAAATTCTTTCCGTGGTAGAGTTTGCCTTGTTGCGGGGAAGACTAAGCCATAGTAAGTGTCCTTTCCTCCTGTGGAACTGGTATTTAGGGCCAGAGCTGTGTTGCTATTCTTCCTTTAAGGAACTACTATTGTCCTATGTGAGCTCCAGCATCCTCTCTGGACTTTTAGCTTTTGCTTTGAGCTGTGGGACTCCTCTTCTGCCTATGGGCATGCCTCTGGGTCAGAACTGGCCTGCATCCTGGGTTCACCACTTCCAGTAATACTGATGCAATATTTGGTAATGGTTCAGACCCAGATTTAGATCCGGTGCCTACCCTGTTATAGTAGTTTTAATTTGATTTTTCCTGATATCTAAAAGTTTTGAGAACTTTAAAAAAATGCTATTAGCCATTCATATTTCTTCCTTCCTTTCTTTTTTTCTTTCTTTTTTCTGTTGGTAATTCTTCAGATCTAGAGTTCATTTACAAATATTGGGTTGTGTTTTCTTGAGGTTATTTTTTTTATTCTTTGTATATTTTAGATATTAATGTTCTGTCAGATATACCTGGCAAAGGTATTTTTTTCTCATTCTGTCCTGCCTCTTCACTTGCTTGACAGTTCTCTTGCTGTACAATAGCTTTTTAACATAAAATATTTTATTTATGCTTTGGGACGTCTAAACATGTTTAAGGTGTAGTTTGATCACCCACACCTCCTAACTCCTATCAACTCAGGAGCTTTGAATTTAGTGGGAAAAAAAGATGGTAAGGATTTAAGAGCTGAAGGATGACGAAGAAAGCTGCAATTTTTTTCTAGTTATGACATGGCTGTTACACTCATAAACTCACAGCAGTGTGGTTTACCTGCAGAGGGCATCCATCAAACTGGACCATCAACAGTCCATCATGGATGGGGAGAGATCATTGTCTCCCTGAAGAGCTATAGCTATGTAATGGTTGCTAGGGAATGGAGGCATATTCCTCAGGGCTAGAGCCACTGACTGCACCATTATCCTTTTACAAGTAATTAATCTCCCATCATTCTATGCAGTCAACTCTAATTAAATGCAGTGGGTCACACACACAAAATAAGTATGAAAGTAAGTGGATGTCTTGGCAAGGATAGGGGATTAAGTCAGAGGGAGATGGGAGATAAGAGGAGAATTAGAAAGTCATTGATCAAATAACATTTATATATGAAATTGCAAAAGAATAAATAAATTTAAAAAGGAAAAAGTATTATATATATATATATATATATATATATATATATATATATATATATAAAATTTCTCATTGCTTTTATGGCCACTTTTGGCAAACATGATACTAAAGGAAGCACCCAGTGGTATATTTTAAATTATTATTATTATTATTATTATTATTATTATTATTATTATTAATTATTATTATTATTGCTATTGTCATTATTATTCCCATAGGGTGAAAGCAATGGCCAGGAAGTAGTATGCCACAGGAAATTATTCTTTGCTATATTTATGACAAAGAGTCACATAGCCACACATATGGGGCACATAGCTACACACTTATGAGTCAAATGGACAAGTACCAGGTTCCATGAAAAGCAGGTTGAAGAGATGAAAGGTGGCCAAGAATCAGCATGGGATAAGCAAGCTTAGGATCCTTTGACCATTTTCATGGTCTACAGGTGCCGGGAATGTTTCTAGTTAGATACATGCTTTGTGCTGCTCAGGTCAGAAGTGGAGACCTGAGATCTGTGTAGGATGGAGGAGGTAGATGGTAGATGAACTGATATCTGTGTAAAAAGCAGGGAGGACTAGGGAGATGGCTCAGTCAGCAGCAGAGTGCTTACCCAAGCATGGGGATCTGAATGTGATCCCCAAAGTGTACATTAGAAAGGAAAGGAAATACAATCATGGTTGCACACTTAAGACCACTAGAACTGGAAAGAACAAAAGAGAATGATTTCTGAAATTCAGGTGTTTGCTAACTGAGCATGGTGAGTGTCAGACCAGGATAGAGCTTGCCCTAATAAATAAAGATGACCATCTCATGAATAATGATACCCTAAGTTATTTTGTGGCCTTTATATATACACACATTTACTGCAGATATGCCTGCTGACCCACATACTGACATGCAGATATGCCTGCTGACATACATACTGATATGCATACACACACACACACACATATATACACACACATGTGACCAACATGTACAATATAATAATATATTATAAGAAAATATAATATTAATAACAAGCAGATGTCATATTATTTACTGTCTAGAAATTGTTTAGTTCTGAGAAGCACCGTCTCTTCACAGCCACCAAAGCTTATAAGTTATAGCATCAGCAAGAAATAAAACATGCTTAGTGCGTAACATATTGAACTAAAACACTAAAACATACATCCACATATTGATGGAGGAAGTCTCCAGCCCTTGTCAGTCAGAAAAGACATCAAGGAAATTACCAGAGTGACTGTAACCTGGGTGGACAAGGGATATACTTCTAAAACTAATTTATGTTTGCCTTCAAAAAATATATATAGTAAAACAGGTCCACAAAGGGAAAAGCTTCATAAATATACTTGAAATATTTAGCAATATGGGTGAACAAACATGCAATAGAAATTGATCAGGCTGTTTTGATTAGGGGCCTCAGAAGATTCTTGTCCTTGAATGTCCTTGCTTCTGTCCTGGCTAAAGGCTAGGGATTCCAGAAGGGGACTCTGGTTCCTATTCTAGCTTCTTGTTATGAGCAAGTTTTCTTTTGCATAACCTAGCCACTTCTTGGAAGGGGTGTGTGAAGGTGCAGCCAAAGCTGAGAGGAACCTGGACATTTTATGTGTGGTCTAATCCGACTCACTAGATACCCCTTAGCCCCCAGAAGTTTCTTCATAAGTGCTATTAAGAGCCCCTAGTAGGTTGATGGTCACCCATTTCTGGGACCTACTCTTCTTTCAGGTCTGACTGTTGTTATCTCTTAAGCTCTTGCCAATCAGTGATTGGGTTCTTTAAAAAAAAATTCCCATGTGTTTCATTCTTCAAATTTTCAAGATAAGAACCCAGAGCCACTAACTCAGTGGAAGTTTTTTCTGACTTCGAGCTTCTGTTATCCTAACTCCTGGCATCAACCCTGCATCAAGCACCCCACTCTCCCCATATCAACAACATCCAGTCCATTAGACCAGCTGACAGTGGGTTAAGGAGTTTTATTCTAAAGAGTGATACTCAAATTCTATTGTGAAGTGGCTGCCATATTTCCCAACCACTTCTTTGTTCTCAGATTATGAGGGTTAGAAAGTCTCCAATTTATATTTTTCTTTTCTTTTCTTTTCTTTTCTTTTCTTTTCTTTTCTTTTCTTTTCTTTTCTTTTCTTTTCTTTTCACTAGTTCAGGGTTTGTCAAAGATATGCAAAGCCTTAAACCTAATCCTTGCACCATTTTAAAAGTATCCAAGGATGGGGAAACATTTCTGTAATCCAGCACCTAAGAGGTTGGGGTAGAAATATTGTGAATTCAAGTCAATCCTTGGCTACAAAGAGAGACTCTATCTATAAATCAATCAATCAATCAATCAATCAATACTTAATGGCAACATCCAAAGTTACTTTCTGGGTGAAAATGTATTGAAATCATGGTTGTAGAAATGATGTTTTCCAATGACTAGAATTTACCTGGACCCTATCTCCCTTCCTCACAGTCCTTTCTGGATCTGCTTCTCCTCTATGTTGCACCTTTGGTACCCTATGAAGAAGTTATTCATCTAACTCTTTTTGCACACTCATTGCTGTCAAGAAAACACATTGTTCACACTGTTTTGCATGTGAAGCTTTGAATTATCTTTCCATTTTGCCACTTGCTGGAAAAACTGCATCTCAGCAGTGCCCTGGGTCCCGTGGGAAAGACATCCATCAACACAGACCTGGTTTTCCCCTCAGGTGTCTGTCCATTCTGGTGCCACTTATTAAGCCTCATAGGTTCCCATCCATCAAAATCACGCCTCTTTCTGAGGTGCATATTCAGCAGAATGCCAGGGAAGGGCAGCCACATGAGGAATGTGCAAATTAGTCAGTCTATTCTGATTCAAAAGAGCCCCAAATGCAAAGGCATGTTTTGAAGTTTTAAATAAAACCTATTCTTGACTTCCAAGCCAAATCCTCCATGTCATTAATTGTCCAAGGAAGTAGAAAGGTTAATGCTGAGAAGATTAGACTAGACATACCCTAAGGGTGGCCATTCAACAGAGAAAAATGCATAAGCCTTTGTTTATCTATATATCCATCTCCATAGTACAAGTAGCTCATTCTGTGTAAAGGAGAATAGAAAAATGTCTACACAATTTCTAAACATAGTAAAGACCCATGTGGTTTTCTTAATCATTATTATTACTTTTGCATCTATGTGCACGTGTGTGCAAATATTTATGTGTGTATATGCATGTGCCTAAGTGAGTATGTATATTAAAAAAGTTAGTTTAAAAAAATCCTGAAATAAGAGCTATGCTAGAACTATATCTTAGAAGTACAATTAGGTGGGAAATTTGCTAATGAATATATTTTTAAGAGCATTAGTTACCTGATGATGAGAACATGCAGCTTTGCCTGCAGAGTAGCTGGAAGGGCTTGCACTTAGGAAACCGTTTTGGTCATTGATAGAAAGTTAGAGCCAGTATGACTCTCCCAAGTGGGAGAAGAAGGAGTACACTTGGCTTGTTACAGAGCAAGGAGAAAAGACACGAAGACCCCTCTTGGTAGCCACGTGAGGTCATGTGCTTACTCAATCACTTTGCAGAATTTGCTGATTTCTCACTGAAGGCTCATTAGAATGCAGAAAATACAGTGTTATGGGAGTCCACCAGAGATGGCTACTTACAGTTCATGGCCAACGGAAAGTCCTTATTCCAGCTGGCTGGGGCTATACTCAGGTGTTCAGAACTCAAGTGCAGTGCCCAGTGTTTAGTTAAGGGGTTTTCAATGGAAAAACTACATCTTGATACCTCTTACAGCAGCTGCAAGCAGGAGGCAGTGGGTGGGTGGGGGGGCATCATACAAGCAAACAGTTTAATAGAAGGTAAGATAAGTGAGGTTTGTATAAGTGAGGTTTGCAGTTTAACAGAAGATAGGGTAAGTTAGCTGGGACATCTTGGCCTTGGGTTCCTAGAACAGAGTTGAGTAATTTTCCATGGGATTCTTCATTAAGAAGATCAAATTGGCCTCAGCAAGAACACAAGATGGAGGAAACTCTGCACGGTATTGGCTTGTCTTGTTAGGACTACACAGCTAGGGCAGGTAAGCCACATTCAGCGAATTTAACAACCACTGAATTTAGTATTTAGAACAAAGATCAAAAGTTTTTAAACCCATCTTAAACAAGGGCTAATGGACCCAGGGCAGAGGACTGTGGCTTTCTAGGAAATTAAGAAACTCCAAGTTAGTTCTTTTTTGGGGAAACGTTGAAGGTTGCTTTCTAAATCTAAAGTCTTCTTGGTCCAAAGATTACCTTAGTAAGATGAGAGGCAGTGGCCATGGTTCCTGACTTCTTTTTGAAGTAAAGTAAAGTAAACATAAAAAGCACACATGGGGTTTGCAAATGCTTGTAAGAACTTCCCAGAGAGACTGGCAGGGGCAACCAAAGGCAGACGTGTGTACCACTCCCATCTTCATGTAGACTGGCATTCTGACATTGGAATCCAGCTGCCTGGTTTGGAGATTCTACTGTCTTTACTTTATTCCTCTGGTGGCACCGGTCCCCTACCCACCCAGTCCCACTTCTTGGCCCTGGCGTTCCCCTCTATGGGGCATATAAAGTTTGCAAGACCAAGGGGCCTCTCTTCCCAGTGATGGCTGAATACGCCATCTTCTGCTACATATGCAGCTAGAGACACAAGCTCTGGGGGTACAGGTTAGTTCATATTGTTGTTCCACCTATAGGGTTGCAACCCCCTTCAGCTCCTTGGGTACGTTCTGTAGCTCCTCCATTGGGGGCCCTGTATTCCATTTAATAGCTGACCGTGTGCATCCACTTCTGTGTTTGTTAGGCACTGGCATAGCCTCACAAGAGGCAGCTATATCAGGGTCCCTTCAGCAGAATCATTCTGGCATGTGTAGTAGTATCTGGGTTTGGTGGCTGATGATGGGATGGATCCCCAGGTGGGGTAGTCTCTGGATAGTCCATCCTTTCGTCTGAGCTCCAGACTTTGTCTCTGTAACTCCTTTTAAGGGTATTTTATTCCCTATTCTAAGGAGGAATGAGGTATCCACCCTTTGGTCTTCCTTTTTGGTTTTCTTGTGTTTTGCAAATTGTATCTTGGGTATTCTAAGTTTCTGGGCTAATATCCACTTATCAGTGAGTGCATATCTAGTGACTTCTTTT
>NC_034608.1:45638258-45639333 GCF_900095145.1 Mus pahari
AGAGTGGGGTGTTGAAGTCTCCCACTATTATTGTGTGAGGTGCAATGTGTGCTTTGAGCTTTATTAAAGTTTCTTTAATGAATGTGGCTGCTCTTGTATTTGGACCATAGATATTCAGAATTGAGAGTTCCTCTTGGTAGATTTTACCTTTGATGAGTATGAAGTGCCCCTCCTTGTCTTTTTTGATAACTTTAGTTTGGAAGTCAGTTTTATTTGATATTATAATGGCTACTCCAGCTCGTTTCTTCAGACCATTTGCTTAGAAATTTGTTTTCCAGCCTTTCACTCTGAGGTAGTGTTTGTCTTTCTCCCTGAGGCCAGTTTCCTGTAAGCAGCAAAATGTTGGGTCCTGTTTGTGTAGCCAGTCTATTAGTCTATGTCTTTTTAATGGGGAATTGAGTCCATTGATGTTAAGAGATATTAAAGAAAAGTAATTGCTTCCTGTTATTTTTGTTGTTAAAGTTGGGATTCTGTTCTTGGGGCTGTCTTCTTTTAGGTTTGTTGAAGGATTGCTTTCTTGCTTTTTCTAGGATATAGTTTCCATCCTTGTGTTGATGTTTTCCCTTTATTATCCTTTGAAGGGCTGGATTCATGGCTAAATATTGTGTGAATTTGGTTTTATCATGGAATTCTTTGGTTTTTCCATCTATGGTAATTGATAGTTTTGTTGGGTATAGTAACCTGGGCTGGCATTTGTGTTCTCTTAGGGTCTGCATAACATCTGTCCAGGATCTTCTGGCTTTTATAGTCTCTGGTGAGAAGTCTGGTGTAATTCTAATAGGCTTGCCTTTATATGTTACTTGACCCTTTTCCCTTGCTGCTTTTAATATTCTGTCTTCATTTAGTGCATTTGTTTTTTTGATTTTTATGTGTCTGGAGGAATTTCTTTTCTGGTCCAGTCTATTTGGAGTTCTGTAGGCTTCCTGTATGTTTATGGGCATCTCTTTCTTTAGGTTTGAGAAGTTTTCTTCTATAATTTTGTTGAAGATGTTTGCTGGCCATTTAAGTTGAAAATCTTCATTCTCATCTACTCCTATTATCCGAAGGTTTGGTCTTCTCATTGTGTCCTGGATTT
>NC_034608.1:45639863-45698947 GCF_900095145.1 Mus pahari
CTTTTGCCATCTGGTAATCTCTAGAGTTAGTTGTTATAGTTGTCTCTGGTTGGAGCTTGTTCCTCCTGTGATTCTGTTAGCCTGTGTCAGCAGTCCTGGGAGTCCAGCTCTCTCCTGAGTCTCAGTGGTCAGAGTACTCTCCCAAGGCAAGCTCTCCTCTTGCAGGGAAGGTGCACAGAGGCCTGGTATTCATATCTGCCTCCTGGCTGAAGATGTAGGCCCAAACAGGGCCTGTCCCAGAAGATGTGTTGCCTCTGCAGTTTATTCACTCACCTGCACAGGCTAGACTCTGAGGGACCCTGGACACAATATGACTCTCTGACCTGCTCTGGCAGACAGAGCCCTCCCTTGTGGCCACCTTTCTTCTGGCAGGGAAGGTGCCCAGATGTCTGGAGCCTGAAACAGCATCGGTCCCAGAAGCTAGATTTTTTTTCTGTCTGTCCCAAAGCTGTGTAGCTTCTGTAGTCCACACTCTTGCCAGTGCAGAGTGGAGCCTGAGCGAACCAGAGCAAAGATGGCTACCTTACCAGCTCAGACAGTGAGAGTGCTCCTGGGTGGACACCTCTGTTCTGGCAGGGATGGTGCCCAGATGCTGGAGCCAGAACAGGGGGTCTGTCCCAGAAACTGTGTTGCTTCTGCAGTCTGCTGTCTCCCCGGCAACAACCGGAGCCTGTTCGCACTGGAGCAAAGATGGCTCCCTTTGATACAGTTTCTTATTGAGGTTTACAAGGCTGTAAATTAAGGGCTTGATCTTCAAGAAGGTACTTTTTAATTTTAATTTTTTTATTTTAAAATTTTCCATACAGTATATTTTGATCATAGTCTTTTTCCTTCCTCAACACCTCCCAGATACCCTCTAATACCCATCCATTTCTCTGTTCTTATCTATTAAAAGTGAATGAATGAATAAATGAATGAATGAATTGAAACAAGCCCACAAGAGCAACAAAGCCACAAAATTCATGGAGTTCAGCAACTCCAGAACATATCCCTTGCCCTAGAGTGTGGTGGATATCCCAGTGAAACTCCATTGAAGAAAACAGATTTCCTTTCTCCCAGCAGCTACCAATTACAAACAGCTTCTTGATTAGGGGTGGGACTTTGTGCCAACTTTTGCTTGTCCATGATAAGACTTTATAAGGGTTGACTTTTCTACATGTCTTGTGCATGCTGTCAAAGTCTCTGTGAGTTCATATGTTCATCTGCCTTGTTGGAAAACACTTATTTCCTTGGAGTTGTCTACCATGCCTGGTTCTTACAATTTTTCTACCTCATGGTCTATATAGATCTCTGAGCTGTGGAGGGATGGGGTTTAATTTATTAAAGCATTTCATTAAGGGTGGAGGACTCCAAAACCTCTCAATGTCTATACTTGTCCAGTTGTAAGCCTTTGTATTATTTACCATCTACTATAAGAATTTGCTTCTGTGATGAGGGCTGAGTGATGAACTGATTTATGAACATAGTGATATGTCACTAGAAGTGAGTTTATTACTATGTTCATTTAGTAGGATAATAGAAATAAATTTTTCCCCTTAGAGCCCATGACCTATACAATTGCTGGGTTTTGTCCTCATTGGTCAGATGTTGGATCCATCTCATGGAGCAGACTTTATATCCAATAGAAATAGCTGGATTCTCCCACGACATCTGTGCCATCATTGTACCAGTAGGTGTGTCTTGTAGGCATGTAGCTATCATAGTGACACAGGGTCTGTAATGGGTTGAGGTTGATACTTACTTTCCTCCTCCAGTAGCATGAATGGCACCTTCCAGCATGGTGAAGAATTGTCAGTAGGAGTGCAGCGTCTAACTGAGAATTAGATTGATTTCTCTATGCTCTATGACATATGTATGTGGTACATTCAATAATAGTGTCTTACTGTCAAATTGTGGAGGGTAACCAATAACCTTGGAAATGGACTTTAACTGTTTAGGAGCTTTGTGAGGCCTCTTTGGCCAATGACTCAAAAAGATGCCATCCAATAATTCTGGTACTGGAGGATTTTTTTGGTAGCATTTGATACCTAGTTTGGGCATTGTTTCCACTATTATGTGGTAATTGTATTTAAATTCCTTTTATCTATGAATATATTTTGTAAAACATTACACTTATATGTTTCCATATGACTTTCAAAAGGCATTTAGTGTTACTTATTGCTTCACATCTCCTCACTACTAATTGTAGATGTGTTCATATAGACAAACAAACACAGATTTGATACAAATCATGTCTGTTGTCTTCAAGCAAGCTTGCATGGAAACACACACACACATACACACACACACACACACACACACACACACAAAAGGTCTTGCTTCTAGCCATCCAAATTAACTTCAGGAGTGCTGAGTTTTAATTTTTTTGCTCAGTATGTAGCCTTACTATCTAGTGAATATCTAGATAGGACCAGTGCTGTGAACAACTTTCCTGGTCACTGCTGGATAGCAACATGTTAGAAACAAAGATGAAAATAAATCCAAACAGGAAGCAGAGCAGCAGCAGGCATCTGGATTTCTAAATGTGCTCAGGATCCAAGATGCCTTGTTCTGATGCAGTCTCAGGAGACTAGCACACGATGTATTTTCAGCCTGATTCTTGAGATCCGCTGCTTGTTTGGTTTGCTTCTGTTTAGGTTTTTGGTTTTACATTGTAGGCATTTTTGCTCTTGTCTGAGAAAACTAAAGTATAGAAGTTAGAGAAAGTCAACACTCAGGCTTGGAATCAAGAGAAAGGCCATAAGTTTCCTAGGCAACCCACAAGTCTGAAAATGCAATTTTGACAGAAAAACAGAAGGTATGGAAACACCGAGAAGCAAAACTGCTTTGTGTCTTTTCTCCTGAACCGTCCACATTTTAATCTTCTCACTCAGTACTGGGTCACTATTATATTTAAACCAGAGTTTATGCAAATGGAATTTTCACATGCATGTATTTAGTTCAAGAATCCATGTAGAATGGTACTTTCTATAACGCTTGTTAGGAAATATAAAATTCTGACTCCTCCCCTTTTTCAATCCCTCAAAGTCAGCAAGATTCAACTTTTCTTGTAGATGGTCTTGAATTTATATTTTTATTCTTGAAGAACATGCTTCAAGATTTTCTTTTTTATAACTACCTCATTATTATGAAAAATTAGAGTTTGTTTCTCACCCTTGCCTCAACTACTTACACGGTCTGTGCTCTCTGTTCATGCACATTGTGATGCTACATTATGTTAAGGGGTAGATACATATTCAGTACTTAAAATCTGACAGATATACTGCAATTGTGATTACATAATTTCTACAATATGTTTTCCTTCTCTAGATCTAATATTTATTTTGCTTTTCTTTTTATTTTCTTTGGTTTTCTTTATTTAATCTATGATTGAAATGGGATCTCTCACCCAGGGGTATAAATTCACAGACCACATGAAGCTCAATAAGAAGGAAGACCAAAGTGAAGAAGGAAGACCAAAGTGTGGATATTTCTGTCCTTCTTAGAAGGGAGAACAAAATACCCATGGGAGGAGTTACAAAGACAAAGTGTGGAGCAGAGAATGAAAGAAAGGCCATCCAGAGACTGCCCCACCTTGAGATCCATCCCATATACAGTCACCAAACCCAGACACGATTGTGGATGCTAAGAAGTGCTTGGTGACAGGATCCTTATATAGCTGTCTCCTGAGGGGCTCTAACAGCACCTGACAAATACAGAGGTAGATGCTTTCAGCCAACCATTGGACTGAGCACAGGGTCCCCAATGCAGAAAATAGAGAAAGGACCCAAGGAGCTGAAGGGGTTTGCAGCCCCATAGGAACAACAACAATATGAACCAACCAGTACCCTCAGAACTCCCAGGGACTAAACTACCAACCAAAGAGTACACATGGAGGGTCCCATGGCTCCAGCTGCATAGGTAGCAGAGGATGGCCTTGTCAGTCATCAGTGGGAGAAGAGGCCCTTGGTCCTGTGAAGGCTCTGTGCTCCAGTGTAGGGGAATGCCAGGGCCAGGAAGCAGGAGTGTTTGGGTTGGTGAACAGGAGGAGGGAGTGGATAGGGGGTTTTTGGAGGGAAAATCAGGAAAGGGGCTAATATTTGAAATGTAAATAAAGAAAATATCTAATAAAAAATAATGGTTCTCTTAATACCTTGCTTTTAAGAATATATATGCTTTATCTTATATATTGAATATATACTTATTTAATATATATGTTATTTATATGTATAAGTATATTTATTATATTTATATTTTATAGAAGTACATATATTTAGTAAATAACTGTAAACATAGATAATATAAATATGTATTATATATAGTTTATTGAAAATAGATTCTTCCTTCAAACGTATATCTTGACCACAGTTTCCCATTCCTCTACTCCTCCATCTGGTAGGGGAGATAGCATGATGAAATACACTTTTCTTTAAAACCAATTTTTCTTTCTTTTTCTAATTTTATCCCCACATAGAATAGAAACTAAATGTAGGCCATGATAGGCAAAGTATTTGATCAGTAAGATGTCTTTAGTCTTCTGTATTATTTTACTTTGAGACAACATCTCACTAAGGTATCCAGCCCAAATTTAAACATCCTCTGTGGCTTTGATGAATATTGAATTTGTGATTCCCTGCCTCAATCTCTAGCTAGGATTGTGGGCTTGTATAATGGAATTTGGTTCTTTCAGCTTGTTTTCTGAGATCTCTTTAAAAAGTAATAAAATAAATGCATAGTACCTCAAATTTAACATTTTTATTCACTTGGATTTTGGCTGTGGCTCTTAAGTTTGTGATCATGATATCATAGGGATATTATCTGCAGAGGAGAGACAGACTGCGAGCCATTTGCCAGAAATAACTTAAGACAAAACCTGCTGGAAGAGACTTTGAGACCAATTCGACCACTAGAACACATGCTTAAGTTCAGAGTATTTATATTTTAAACAGGAATACTGATGGTTAATTTGCTACAATGTTCTGAGAATATAGGACCATAATATATGCAAAGAAATGCAGCTAAGTATCTTATTTATTTCCTTACCTTCTTCATAAAAATTAAATATAGGCTTCCCTAGATTATTAATCAATAAACGTTCAACTTTATAGACCAATAACCAAGTGCTACATATACCATCGCCAAACATCACTTATCAGGGACAATATTTGTTACCAGTATGCTAAATGTGTGCTTTCTTATCTATAATACACATGCCTCTTGTTAGCACACATAAGTGCAGCTCAGTAGCAAAACTGAATAAAAGGTCGACATCAAGGTTTTTGGTTGGACCACGGCCTCACAACTAAACGTCAAGGACATGCATACTTTCAGTTGAACCATCTGAGAGTGAGTAGGGCAATCCCTACTGTCTGTGACACAGCCTGTCAGAGTTCTAGTCTACTATGTGCTACAGATCCAATGGGAGGCTTGCAGAGGCTCCAAACACTATAGGGCAGTGACTCTCGATCTTCAGAATACTGTGACCTTGAATGCATGTCCTCATGTTATATTCCCCAACCATAAAATTAATTTCATTAATACTTCATAACCGTAATTACCATTATGAATGGTAATATAAATATCTGCTATATATAATATCTAATATATGACCCATGTGAAAGGGTTGTTCCAACCTCTACCCCCACCCAAGGAACCATAACCCACAGGTTGGGCACCACTGTTAGAGAAGGAAAATTCACTTAAACTTACCTGAGATATAAAATTATAGTATAGGATTTTCTAAAATCAGATTTCATCATAGAATGCTGTTAGATTTAATTACTGAAGTTGGTAGGAGTCAACTTTTGTGAGAGTATCTTCTAACATTTTGTTTTTTAGAAAACTTAAGTTTTGACCTCTGAAGATACTTGGGAAGATAGTAAAAGGAGCCCTTCTCAAAGTAGACTGCTTCTGGTAATAGTGAAGGTAAATAATGCCTGATAGTGTATTCGTGGCTCTTGTTGCCCCTTGTACTTTCCCCGGGAGAGCCATATTTCCTGGGTGGGAATGATGAAGCTGTTATTTACAGTTCATAATCTCCATGAAACGCCTTCAATAGATCTAAACTCTATTCCTAGATACAGAGATGCCTCTCTTTCTATCTCTCAGTTATTTTTTTCTCTTAAGTAATTCATATTGTTTCCTATTCTCTGACATTTATCTCTAACCTTGAAATGATTGTAAATAATACAAAACTGAACTGCATAAAAACCACATTCAAGCCAGGATCAAAAATTCCTTACTCTTAACATTTTTCTTCCTAATAGAAACCAATGCTTACAGTTCTTGGGGGAAAAATTATGTTCGTGAAACCTTAAAATATATTAGCTTTTGATGAATGAATCTCCAAAGCTTAGGATTTTTATTATTATTTAATCTAGCCCATTGAAGATGAATATTTGTTTCTCTTGGTGTGCACAGAAAAGCATTAAATTGCCCTTCAGGACTGTGGACTTGAGTTCTATGCTTGTTTTCCTTTCTAGGGGCTACTATAACAAATGACCCCAAGCCAGAAGGCTTGAGACAACAGAAATTTATGTTCTCACAGTCCTGGAAGCCAGAAGTTTGAAATCAAGTTGGTATTCATCCCTTTCCAGAACTCCTGGGTCCCTGCAAGTTCTAGTGTCTAGTGGAATTCCTTGGCTTGCTCTGCACTGCCTCTCTATCTCTTCATCTCCTATCTCTTTTATGTTTTCTCTTCCATCTCTTCATTCCCTTGTACCATTTCCTCTCTCCCAAAACCTACCCACTCTTCATTTCTATCCTTCTTGTCTTCTTTCCCTTCTCTCTTCTCCTCTCTGTAATGCATGCCCCCTCCCTGTCTCCTTTCTGCTCTCTGCCTTCTTTCTTCTCTGGGCCACCTTTATATCATCTTCATCCAAGTTTTTCCTCAAATCTATACTTCCTCCTCTCTTTCAAGGATGCATGTGACTGCATTTACGGCAACTTGAACAATCTAGGCTAGTTTATTTTGCTCCAATCATATCACCTTTTCTGTGTACATGAAAAACAAAGAAGATTTCCTTTTTCTGAGACAGGGTTTCTCCATGTAGCTCTGGCCATCCTGGAACTCACTCTGTAGACCAGCCTGGCCTCAAACTCAGAAATCCACCTGCCTCTGCCTCCCAAGTGTGGGATTAAAGACATGCACCACTACTGCCTGGCTTGAGAAGATTTTTTTAAAGGTGGTATTTGTTCTTCTGTGAACTTTGATTTTGGTAATATGAATATAATCGAATGAGGACATCACTTCTGCAGTTATTAGCTTACAGGAAGTACTCCAACCCTCTTTTAGAACCTCCAACTTGTATAGAACTAACTTTTCAACACTGTAAGTCAATCTGTTGGCTAGTTTGCCACACATAGCACAAAGTGGACTTGATGTTAATTTCCCACAATGAACAGTAGGAGGCATTAAGACATAAACATATCCCAGTGTCGTAGGGTACTTATTCAGTAATTTTATATTATTTCTTGGGCTTTGTTTGGTTTTGAGATACAAAGCACCAATCAACTTGCATTTGAAAATTCCAGTTGATGGAATGTCAAAATGGCTTAATTGGCAAGGACAAGTGGCTATACAAGTCTAGTAACCTGATTCGATGATCCCCTGGAGGCCATATAAGGGTGAAAGGAGAATATCAATTCCACAAAGTTGTCTTCTGATCTCCACATGCTTGCTATGGCAAGCACATGCACACATTTTTCATACATATTTCCAATATACTGAATAATACATATACCCAATAATAAGAAATTTAAAAATTCCAGTGGAATTTTCTGCTTTTCCTTAATCATTTATTCCAGAATTGAAGACATCACTGAGAGCCATACTTATATTTGATAAAGACTGCAATATTAGTTCACTACAGGGGAAGAAAGCATCACACCTATTTTGATAACATACCGCAAATATGGACAGCATTAAAAAAAAATCCCACAATTAACAATGTCCCAGTTAAAAAGTGAGAACATGGCATGTCTTGAGAAACAAAACTATAGACAAGACATTTCTCAGGTTATACACTAAACTGATAAGGAAAATTTCAAAATGACTATGGCGGGACCACATCAAACCTGTGTTAGAATCATGTGATCTGCTCTACAGCAGGTCATGTATTCATTGTGAAATTCTAGGGGGAAGTATATAAATAAGAGTGCATCTTATTTATTTTCTTTCATTGTACATCTTCGTAATTACCTAAGCTCACAGTGACCTCTTTCTATATTTAGTTGTCAAGCAGCAAAGCTCCTAGGAAAAATGGAGCAATATGTTGAAATTATACCAAATACCCATGGTGGACCAAAGCCTTCTTTGGGCATACTTGGTAACTATGAGGTGGAGCTGCTCCATCAGAGCCCATGTGAAAACACAGAAATCTCTCATTTACATTGTTGAATTTCTAATTGATGAACATCTTCAGACACTAGAAATCCTTCAGGCATAGTGTAGCAGCTTAAATGGGCACTGCTTTGTAATCTTGTAGTCAAACAGTCCCATAGGCAAGGGACCAAAGTATGACAGGGTGGGTGCGGCGGGACTAACTGTAAACCATAGATCAGTGTTAGTACAAGAGAATTTTCGTGTGTGTAAATTTCAGCTCTATAAATAAGCAATTCATACCATTTCAAGAGTGCTTAAGATACTTGTGAGTAAAATGTCTAGCCACCAGTATCTGTGTTTTATATAAGGCTGAGACTTTCTCCCAAAAGAGTATCATGACCTGAGAGACTGTAAAACTCAGGTCAAGATTGACAGAGCTATTCACCAAATACAAGAGACTGTGTTCCCACACAATAAGTTATAAGTAATATCTTATACTTATACTTGCACTGTAATCAGTGAGCGAAGAGGAGGAGGGTTGGAAAGGAATGTCAGAAAAAAGGAAATAAAGCACATTTGGAAAAACATTGACCTTCAACTCATCTTCAGTTAATATGGTTGTTGTTGAATGTGACAAGATGTATATGTATGTGTATGTGTATGTATATATGTATATGTATATGTGTATGTATATATGTATATGTATATGTATATGTATGCCTCTATGTAGTGGTAAATAGTTAATCTGCTCTGAGCTCCTGGAGGGTGTGCACTCTTCACCACCCACCAGAGTTCTCTGGATTCATGAATGAAAACACACACACACACACACACACACACACACACGTAACCTTTATATTTTGATATGCCTTGACTAGTTCGATGGATTCTGCCAATAGCGGGGTGTAGGATGGACCATGCATTTAAGGAGCAGGAGGGTGATACGGCTGGAATGTAGGGGTGAAGGGAAAGTTGCCACATGGGAGAGCTGCCCAGAGGGAAACAGGGCAGCAAAGGTCAAATATAAATCTAGAAAGTGTTAACTCAGGAATATTGAGGGGAAAGTGAATGCTAGCCACGAGGAGGTTTGGAAGTGCCTAGCCATTGAACTAGTCAAGGTATATCAAAATATAAATGGTTTTGTGTGTGTGTGTGTGTGTGTGTGTGTGTGTGTATGTGTGTGTGTGTGTGTCTTCATTTGCAAATCCAGAGAACTCTGATGGGTGGTGAGAAGTGTACACATTCACTGGGAGCTTAGAGTGAGCTTAACTATTTACTGCTACACACACACACACACACACACACACACACACACACACACACACACACACACACCATGAGGAGATGTTTAAATGTATAATCCTCAGTCATGCCCCAAATATTCAGACTTCTTTGGCTCAGTTCCAGAATGTTTGTAGACTTTCCTGATATGATAAGTGTTGTCTAATATTCTAATTTGGTGATTAAAAAGTTCTTTTATTTTTCCTCTTTCTTCTCTACTTGCAACCAGAAGCCCCTTCTTTCAGCTGTCTTAAGGATATATATACCCACAAGAGCATAGAAACTTTTCCCACGATATTTTTGTCTCTAAACATCTTATTTAGTAGGCTATAGGTGTTTAAAGAACCACTCCCTTTTTAAAGATGAGGGAGAGAACCCAAAAGAGAAATATCTGCAATGGCTATCTATATTAGTGATCACAGAGGCAGCTCTGTCAAGATTTCCTAAGTCCCCTGATGTGGAGAGAAATCAGAAGAGAGTTATAAGACCTGCAGGGTCCAGATATGCTTGATGGTCCATGTGTTCACATAATGTAAGTGGACAGGAGCTGAATATCGGTTGTCCCTTCATTTTAATAGCTAGGTGACTTGCAAGCTCCCACTGTTTGGTGGCACAAGAGGTCAAGAAAAAAATGCCTTGTACCAACCCTAGCAAGGATTATTCTTCCCTTATAGAAAGGAAATGTAATGCCACATATAGTCAGTGGCCATGCTTAGATTCAAAGAACGGAGTGAAGGAACCAGTCTTCTTCATGCATTTATGCCAAGCTCTATAGTCATAGGGCGTTTTTAAAAAGATGGTGGCATTCACCGTTCGCCATTCTCAAAGTTGAGAAATCTGAGATCACATGTGCTTGGAAACTTAGCCCTGGGGAGGCCTGACTTTCTGCTTGGTCTTCAGTTGTGCAGGAGGGAAGTGGGAGGGGCAGAAGGGAGAGGAAAAGGGGAAGAGAAGAGAGGGAAAGAGGGAGAGATGATAGAAGAGAGGGCGGGAAAGTGCCCACTTTAGTTTCTTCCTTTCTTCAAAGGTTGCTAAAATGTGTTCTGTCATGGATACTACTCTCATGACTTTATGTAAAACCTAATTACCTAACGATGGCCTCCTCTTCTAATATTAAAGTGGTAGATTGGGGTTTCAACACATGAGTTTGGGGAATATGCAAACATTTGGTGTCTTACAATATTAGAGCCTGCGATCCACATTGAAAGATTAAAATTTAAAGCAATCATATGCATTTCTGAGTGAGCTAAGATTTTCCACTGAGACGTGTGTGTCTCCCGAGACAAAGTCTGACAGACACAACGCTGTGTGATTCCAACACCATTTGCCACAGATAAGCTACATGCACAGGTCAGCGGCTGTCATAAGGGGCCAAGGAGTAATTGTGTCCTGAAAGATTCCTTTTGGAGATCCTGACCTGGATTTCATTCTATTCACTACTCATGTCAGATTAATTTCTATGGGGACAGAATACAAGGGAGGGGCCACGGAGGCTGCCTGGAAGCTATTTGTTCTACATCAAGAAATCAGAGTAGAGGCTGGAGGTGGGGACAGGACATAGAAGGAAGACACAAAAGGAGGAGAATATCTATGAACTCCAGAATGGACTGTCACGAGGGAGCCTGTATAGAAGGCACAACTACACCAGGCAGCATATCACAGTGGGGCAGTTTCAAGCCAAATGAAGCTCAGCATGCCTCTTTAATCTCATGTGTTACTTATTAAAAACCATTCCTCTTACCTTTGTATCACAGCTAGGGCTTCTCCCTGTATCTAATCTCCCACCAGAGTGCAGAGCTGCCTCACAGAGGAGAGGAGAGATCAAAGCTAGACTCAGAGGAAAGAAATGAAACCCAGAAGCTCAAAGACAGGCTGGGAACATAGAAATATAGCAGGTGAGGTCCTGGCATCATGCCTACTTCACTGTAGGCTCTGGGCTCTAGTTATCACATGGAATAACAATTAAATCCTTGAAATCAGTGAAATACTATTCTTCAAATCTGACTTAAATGGAAAAGTGCATTTGAGCATATTTAAGGTAATTTCCATAAAATGATATCTCTCACTTGTTTCTGTTGCTCCTAAGCTGAGGCAAAACTCATGCATTCCCCTCCTGGTACTCAGGCTCAGTGTTTGATCTCATTTCTACCCAGAAGATGTTGTTCCTGGCTTGTTCTTCCCTGAGGCGATAGGAGAAAGACTGTCTCCTAGTCTGTTGACGAATGGAAGTAGAGTCTATAATTAGGGAAAAGCTGGCAAAGGAAAGCAATTTGGCTACTTAGGTTGATGTTGGGAAGAGAAAAGTGCTTCCCCAACTCAGACAGGGAAAGGAGAATGATAACCTGTCTGGACCCAATTGTCAGGGTGGCTTTTAGTATTTGAGAGCTAGAACACACTTAGGTTGCCTGTACGAGGGGATAAACAGGGAAAATTTCTTATCTCAAAGGAGACCCTTCTTTAGAACTGTGGCAAAGACTCCATTCTAGATTAAATTTGCTTGTCTATTAGTTTCTATAAGTCTAATGTCTGAATCTGACCCTGTGAAAAGCCACATTGAGGTAGTTAGAAAGTTACCAGCAGTTCTTATGGATGATGTCTGAATTTGGGAGAAAGGCAAAATTAGCCTCAGTTAGGATATGACATTGTACTGGCTAGTTTTGTGTCAACTTGACACAGCTGGAGTTATCATAGAGAAAAGTGCTTTAGTTGGAAAAATGCCTCCATGAGATCCAGCTGTGGGGCATTTCCTCAATTAGTGATCAAGGGGGAGAGGCCCCTTGTGGGTGGGACCATCTCTGGGCTGGAAGTCTTGGGTTCTATAAGAGAGCAGGCTGAGCAGGCCAGGGGAAGCAAGCCAGTAAAGAACATCCGTCCATGGCCTCTGCATCAGCTCCTGCTTCNTGACCTGTTTGAGTTCCAGTCCTGACTTCCTTGGTGATAAACAGCAGTATGGAAGTGTAAGCCAAATAAACCCTTCCAACTGCTTCTTGGTCATGATGTTTGTGCAGGAATAGAAACCCTGACTAAGACAGACATTGTACATATTCCACGTACTGTTTTCATCAGGCAACAGTTCAGAATGGATGTGGAAACCCTTTGTAAGACTACCACCAGCAGACATCCCCCATCAGGGCATCATGATAGATGATAGATAATAGAGAGCTTTCATTGGAGGGTGGATTGCTTTCTGGATGGAAGAAAAGGAGGGCTAGATCTTTCGATAGATTTCCCTCCTTCCTGCCTTTTGTCTACTTCTCTTTGGAAGCTTTAAGTCAGGATTTGTCCACTGGTGCTAGCATCCCTCAATTTCCTGAGAATTATAAACTGCCTCTGTCCTAGGGCTGTGTAGAGAGGCCCGTTGTTTACAAAACAACCTGGATAGCTTGGTTTTGTTTTAACGGCATCTTTTTCATCCTCAATCTAGAAGTCTGTCATAAAAAGTTCTTATAAATTACTGACACTGCTCCCATTTTACCACCTCTAGCCTTGCGGCTGTGACATAGGGCCTATAAATCTTGTCACGACCCATCTCGCTGCACTCAGGGCTTGTACAGCCTCCTGCATACTCTTCTGCATTTCACATTCTCTCCACCTATTTGGCTGTGAGTGGCTTAGCCAAGATAGAAGTAGGGCTTCAGCAGAGTTTAATCAGACCTGGTGGGGACCATGAAGATGAATGGGATTTGGGACCTAGGGTTAAGGGAGGGGGAGAGAGAGAAAACAGGTCAGCGGCACTCAGATCTCCTAGGAGCTAAATACTTCAGAATCTGGGACTGGCTAGGACTGTGTGTGTGTGTGTGTGTGTGTGTGTGTGTGTGTGTGTGTGTGTACTTTGTGCTGACAGACACATAGCACACAAGCCTCAGTAGGTTCCAGAGCCCAAAGGAGAAGACTTGCTCATTATCAATTTTCCTCCATGTCTGATTTGAAGTAGAAACAGAAGAAGAAGGGAGAGAGGAAATCTAAGTCCTGGGCCATCCTCAGATGTGTGAAATGAATCAGGATCTCAGCAGCTGCTTAAAACAATATATATATATATATATATATATATATATATATATATATATATATATATATATTTAGGATATATATGTATCCTAAAGATATAGATAATGAGATAAGCAGGCATTTCACATAACTTAAAATCATACTTTTAACAAGCTGAATACATGTTTAGTCTAGTAACTACACATTTTATATTTTTTGTAATGTCTTATTTGGTATTTATCACTTATCTTTTAATTTTAATATCCCTTTTAATCTCATGAAGAATGACTAGTTCTAATATTAGGAAGTTTTGGTCTTTGGTATCTAAGTTACTATAACTTTGTAGGTAATAATATAATCTGCTATGTTATCTTGCATTGTATTTGTGTTTTGGAAAGTAAATGGAAAACCACATTGTACAACAAACCGCATAACACCAGAGTATGGGTAGAACTTATATTTCAGCAGGTTCTTTACTCTTGATCCTAATATTGTTGGTATCAGAGAAGAAATGAGAGGCTACACCTCATTTTCTGTGTTTCTCTCTTCTCTCTCTCTCTCTCTCTCTCTCTCTCTCTCTGTGTGTGTGTGTGTGAGTGTGCGTGTGCGTGTGCGTGTGTGTGTGTGTGTGTGTGTGTGTGTGTGTGTGAGTGAGTGTGCGCTGACACCAGAACAGGGTCTCAGATCACTTGGAGCTGGAGTGACAGGTAACTGTGAGTTGTCTGGCTGTCCTGGAACTCACTTTGTAGACCAGGCTGGCCTTGAACTTAGACATATCTGCCTGCCTCTGCCTCCCGAGTGCTGGGATTGTAATTACTCTTTATTGGCAAAATATTAATGCTGTTCACTTTTTCAATGCTGGCTAAGCAAACTGGTCCATAATCTAAAAAACATTGTGAATTTTTCCCACTGGAATCTAATTTTTAATATATAGCTAAGAAGAGATAAATCTTTAGTCATCTTTAACAAGAGTAAATGGAATTAAACTTTAAGACTGCAAGATGTCTTTCTAGAGTGTTTAATTTGTTATATCTTGATATTTCTACATCTAGAGAAACAATAAATATATAGTGGTTAACATTCTTTCCTTTTTATTGTAGAATCATGTTTAATTGTCTAAGGGTCTAAGAGTTTGAATTTAAAATAGAGGTACCCCTCATATTTATAAATATGTTTTTGCTTTTGCAAACCTATACTTTTATCCAAATTTTTACTGAATAATGATAAAAATTATTTTTGCAAAGGTTCTAAAGCACAGCAAGTGTGTACAGCCCCTTCTCTCCAGACAGAAGGGCATCTGTCACCAGGTTTATTCATCTCCCTGAAGCTCAATCAGGCTTTCGTCTTCCTTCATATTTGGCCTTCTCTCTGAATATCTTGCACCACATTTGAAATTCTGACACTCCACATAAAACATACTCCTCTATGAAACCACCCCACAAGTTTTGATTTCACTGAAATATTCCCTTTCTCTTTATTATGTCCAATCAGGCCCCTCTGAGACAGCCTTGTCGCTTACCTTTTGAATATTTCATTGCTCCTCAGGACTCACTCTTTGCTTTCTTCCCCTACCGCTTCTAACAACACCTACTTTCCTTCTACCACTACCCCTGCCCTGCTATTCACTCAAAGACCCAGTTCTGTAAGATTCCTAGAGACCTTCCTCTTCCCAAATATTGACATAGATAAACCATCATTCTTGTGGATGAGGGAGTGGACTCCCAACCTTGCCCTAAGGTTTGGAGATGGGAAGAGGGCCCTAGAGGATCTGGAAGATTTACAAGAGCCCAAGGGCCTGGTACTAGATTTAGAATAAACAATACTCACGGTGGAGCCTCATGGGACAATTCCTGTCTGGATATGAAGTATCAAAATGGTAGATACAGGGGAAAGACTGTTCATAGAAGCACAGGGTCTGATCATCAGACAAGTGTGTATTAAAACCAATAGGACAGCTGGGTCTGATGCAAAGCTTCTACCTGCCCTGGATAACTATGTCTTCTTTTAAGGTCCATTTGGTACGGGTAAAGATGGGAAAGGTGTCGTGATAAGAAAACCTAGCCCAAGTCAGCTCACACAGACAAATTAAGCTAAAAAACTCCATGTGCTCTGAGGTCTAGGCTGGGGAGGATGCTTGGGATGTTTTATTTTCATTGTTTTTTTTTTAATCTATTTTTTAATTTACAATATAATCACATTTCTCCATTCTCTTTCCTCCCTCCAGTTCCTCCCATGTTCCCAGCTCCATTCTTCTTCATGTTTCATGGTCTCTTTTTAAATTGCTGTTTTAAGCATATGTGTGTGTGTGTGTGTGTGTGTGTGTGTGTGTGTGTGTGCGCACGTATTTATGTATGTATGTATGTGTGAATATATATATATATATATATATATATATATATATATATATATATTTCTAAATATAACATTCTCTGCCCATACCATGCTACTTGTATGTATGTCACACACTTCTGAGTGAAAGAGCTATGGGAAACCCCGCAGAACAAGGGGGTTAATAGCTTTGACATTGGGATGTGGGATGAGAAGGAGGCCATTCAAGTTAAGCTGCAGGATTTTGCTGAGAAATACAGGGTTATCTCATAGACACCCAAGATGAGGATGTCAAAAACGAAAGAGCCCAAGGGACTTTGATCAGGAAAGGTAGGACATAAAGCCCTCAATGCCCTCCCTCAGAAGATTCATTATTGCTTATTGTCTTTGATCATCTGGGGATCAGACCCAGGGAAGTTGTGATTTAGACAAGTAGTCTAGCACTGGGTTACAGCTCCAGGCCATTCAAAATTTTCATCTTTCTTCCCTCCTCTCTTCTGCTAATCTTCCCTTCTGCCAAAGTCCTCTGTGATTTTTGATTTTCTTTGGCTAACAATTGATATGTACCCAACAACTGTATCTTTATTCTTTCATTTCAAACACCCAGCATGATATATCTGATGACTGAAAAAAATTACCTAAATCCTGATTGGTACCTTCTTATCCCAATAAATCTTTACTGTCAGAAAACTATTCCCAAACAGGAATACATTGTTAGTGCCTGCCAGCCTGCTACAGTGGCAAAAGATGAATAGTCTGACAGAGGGACTGGCTCACAAAGGCTAAAAGCTATCTGGTCCTTTATAGAAAAAAATTTAACCACTGATACAAAATTGGGTTGATTTCTTGACTTAGCAAGTCAAATTTAGTTAGATTTGGCTCTGTTCAGATTTATAGCTCTGACACAAAGTAAAATGAAGTGGATATTATATTGTGTCATTGCTGCATTTAAAGAGAAGTCAACTGTTAAAAAAGAAAGAAAAGGAACAAAGGCATTGGTTATCAGCTTCACATTAAGGATAATTTTATCTATTTAATCTTTACTGTGTTCTTTGAGAACTGTGATAGTTCCTCAAGTTTTGTTAAAATAAAAACTAAGTATCCCTGAACAGTTACTGAAGCCCTCATTGTACCTACATAGCACAATGGGAATGTCTAAGTTACTTGGCTTCTTGTCCATTATAAATCTGGCACAGATGACAGACTTCTGTGGCTCAGTAACCAGAAAGTTGGGTAGAGGAGGAAGTTGGGCAGATAAAGTTATAGCCTGAGGGATTTTTCACCCCTCCAGGGAAGTCATATGCTCTAGTGCTCAGTGCTCCCAGAGTGTGCTGACTGATGACCGAACAGGAGTTAGTAGCTGAGAAAACCCAAGAAATATCTGCATGGAAGACAAGCCAAAGATTGCCTTCTTTGTCTCCTGAATAATCTACATCACTGATCTGACAAGGTCCAAAACTTAGGTAATCTTTGCAGTGTTTACTTGTCAAGCAAAATTATCTCATGGTGTGCCAGCTAGGCAGGATACATGCTCAGATTCATGGAGGTTCTCTATGGTGCTAAGAGTCCTAGGAAGAGCATGGTTCTTTGTGAAGGATACCATAGCGTGTTCCTTCCTTCTGTTTCCTTTTGGAAACTCACTCATTAAGTCCTCATTTTTAGAACTCCTTTCCTTAAGTTATTGTTTTAAGACTCATATGCTACCCTGGAACTTCCTGTTTCCTGTTCAAAGTTAGGCACACCTTCCTCCCTCTCCCCTCCTCCTCCTCTTCCTCCTCCTCTTCCTCCTCCTCTTCCTCCTCCTCTTCCTCCTCCTCCTCCTCCTCCTTTTCTTGATTTTTCTCAAGGAAGCCAAGTTCACCACTAAGATGTTAAGAGTAGCAAAATTGTGTAGTCAAAGGGAAAGCACTCTTGTAGGGATGTTTTCTTGAGAAATTTTGTGCTAGGTAAACTAGAGTGCCTTCAGAGGCTAGAAATCTCATCAGTGTTGCAAACACAAATGAGATTTAGCTTCCATTCACTCATCTTTAGACAGTGCATAGGGGGCTGAAAGAGCCTAAACTTAGCCTGCCTATGGAAGGGATAGTTTTAGTTATTCTATGTCTTTTGGTGGTACTCCATGAAGACTGTAAGGAGGATGGGTTCCTTGTTCATTGTGCTGTGTGCCACTAAGCCACTAAGGAAAATGTTTCTTATTCACTAATCACCTCCAATCTTACTTGGCATTACAAATTGCTAAAGAGAAATATTCAGACTCCATTGATCTCTACAGACAGAGGCTGATTATTGCCCCCCCCCAATTCAGGGAATGGAATACAGCTGGATACTAGGTAACTGACATGAGTGATCAATTGTATTTGGTCAGGAATGCAAAATTGACATTGGCAATGCATCTCTGCAAGCACATTCTAGATAATATGTAACTGAGAAAACTGCTCAATAATCAGTATTAATATTCCCTAATCTACAAAGAGGGGGACAAATGCCACAGGAGGTGTTTATGAGGACTAAATTATGAAGTAACTACAGCAGTAGGCACTGTAATGAATTGTTTCTTAGCACCGTCCCTGGCTCAGAGAGGGTGCTTAATAAATGTTAGCTATTATTATTCAGTTTACATTTTGACATGATTTGGAAGTGCTTAATTTTGGCAATAGTTGGTGCATTTTTAATGCTGGAAATAGAAGGATAGAGGCAACCCTTATAGGGAAAGTTGACAGTCCAAATTAGCTAGAATCAGAATCTCTACAGTGTGTTTATTTCGAGGGCTTTGTAATTTTGATCTGGGCAGTGGGGAAGCAGTTTCGGTTGGGAGATGTTCTCTGTCCTGGGGAAAATGACCACAGCTGTCCATTCTTTTCCTTCTTCGTGTTGTTTTTCCTGTGCTGTTTGCAGTGACACTGTGAAGGAGATAGCTTCCCCTGGATGTTCGGTTCCTTTTTTTGCAAAGCAAAAAATTACTGTAGGGGGAACAAGACTTTATTTGTTCCTTCACAAATATGCTCCTATCCTGTGTCTTAAAGGCCATCTGCATAATTAAGAGACAGTGACCACACAGAGAGAGCACATGGACAACAGTCCCCACTGGTGTGCAGAGGTGCTCAGGTTCCTTATGGATGGGACATTCACTGTGCTTGCTGCACCCATGATGCCTAGCACTCTATCTGAAATAGGTCCTGTTATTGAGCCATTCACCCAGTATGCATAGCATTATGACTCAAGGTGATTTCCCATAGATGTTTACATTTTAGTGGTATTCACAGGCCATGATTTAAAAAGTGGCTGAATTATTCTTAGTCTTTACATTGCCCTTGGAGTATGAAAAAGGAGAGCACAGGGCTGAAGACTCCTCATAGCTAAGCTCATCAGAGCATGCATCCATCTCCGGGGAGCATCAGTTTCTCTTAGTGTGAGCGTCTGATTCATGTGATCTTCCTCTCAAGACCAGGCAGACTACAGCACTGCCCATCATGCTTAGTGTGACTTGGGCCCAGACGGTGTGTTGAGAGAAATGAAAACCCTGCCAACTTGTCCCAGGGACCTTAATTCCTCCTGGTGTCATTTAGAACTTCTACTGGCTTACACAAAAATAATTGTCACTCAAGGCTTCCTCCAGGAAGTTTTCCTAGTTCTACAGCCATGTGCATGCCTGCTTTGTCCCCTGTTATGTCTCATGCTTTCTCCCTGCTGGCCTTTATTAAAGAACCCATTTGGCACTGCCAGAGGACACTTTTCTTAATATTTTTTTCACTGCTTGAGCACACAGGAATGACATCATCAAGCTTAGATGCTCAGATAGTGTTTCCTCCCTTAATGGATAAATTAGGAAAACTGTGATACCCTACTTAGTAGTTATTTTCTGGAATTTCAGTAATCTCTGAGGTTACTTTGAAAGCCATGCCTATGACTCATCGGTCTTCCCAAGAGAGCAGCATACACACACACACACACACACACACACACACACACACACACACCAGTGAATAACACTATGCGTGAATTACTGTACTCTGCAATATTCATTTTGTTAGAGGTGTTCCTCTTTTGACATCAATATTATGCCACAGAATTTATGGATAGGCAATTTCTAGAACTAATACACTTTTGATATGATGCTTAGGAGGCAAAGATGCTGCAAGGAGGGGATATATATGGATGTGCTATGAGAGAGGGCTCTGATTTCTCTGAGGGTATCCTGCTTTACCTCTCTGTTCTTCTTAGATGTGTGCACAAGAAGAGGCAACCGAAGCTCCTAAAGCTCTCCCTTATCTCCTGGTTTTCATTTACACAGCTTCTAACAAACATTCTGGGAGCCAGTGAGCTAATTACACTCTCCCTAACCCGGTATAGAAAGATGTGGTCAGAAGCATAGACTACATTTGTAAGAAGAGAAGATGAAGAACAAATAGTCACTTATTTAGGTCCACAAGTATCCTAGTAGAGGAAATTGCAAGCAAGGCAGTTTGCTTTTTAGCATAAGGGGATCTTATACTGGTGGAGATTCCTCTAGAAGAGCCTGAAGTTGATAAAGAAAACAGAAAAACACTTTGCCATATTTGACATAGTCTCAATTGCAGTACTACATGTTTTTTTTTTTTTTTCTATTTTCATCCCCTCCCACACCCCATCAAGATCAATCATCTGCCAAGTGGTACATTGGGCTGCTTCATTTTATCTGAACAACCTCATGCATTATTTCTAATACAGGTCCTAACTTCACATTGACACTGTAAATCGGGAGATGTTAGAACCAACCTTCTACATCCTTTGGGTATTCCTACAAACATCTCTACTAACCTTTCATTCTCTTTCATGGTTACCATCTTCCTCCCTCTCATCAACTTTTCTTCTACTCATAATTCCAAGAATACTTCTGTTGTGTAACCGCTTCCTCCAAGACTGAAGCATTCCATCCTGACCGGAAGCATCATAAGCCAGAAGATACCCAACTCAAAATGGTATCAGGAAGTCCTTGAAATGACCAGATTCACAAGCTTCACCAACCCCAGAAAAGTAAAAAAAAAAGACAGCTGTCATTCTCTGGCAAATTAATCTGCAAAAACCACTAAGGCCAGAGCTCTGTCGAAAAGAAACAGAAACCAGCCCAGATAGATTCCTGGAAGAAGTTTAAACCAACTAAATCATTTGGAAAAGACCCACTATAAAATGTTGAACTGTCTATAGGCTGTGCAGAGTGATTCAGGTTCCCAGTGTTTGTGAGATGTCACCCATACTGGAGTAGGCTTTGGGGATGCAGTTGTCTTTGAGTCATTTCTGCTCCTGTAAGAAATCCCTCATCCATATTTCTGTAAGAAACCCCAACTTAACTCACAGTTTACCAAGTTGGACTTTTATGGTATCTCTACTTTGACCTGTTGAGTGTTCCCTATGGGGTGAATATATGTGTATTGGGTCTTCCCAGGAAACGTCTTATCACACAACAACTTTACACTATTATATCAAAACCTCTTAAAAGAATGTTCTAACCTTTCTATCCTTAATTATTGCCAAACCTATGAAAAGATTGTTTTGATTTAGTTTTTGTTTTGACTATGATGTCTTTGAATTAATATTATTAATGATTATATGGGAATTTCATATCCTGAACCCCAAGTACCCTTACTTCCAAATTCTGTTCCCAAACCCTGAGATACCCCAATAATAAAAATAATAATAATAAATAATAATAATTAAATTTGCTTTGCTCATATACTTAATGGAACATGATCAAACTTCCAGTGGCCAGCCCCTTATCTTAATAATCTTGATGTGGACTTGTCATGGATATGATGAAAATTTCCTTTCTGGTCCTTCCGATATCTATGTCCTGAGGCTGATCAGTATCTTCGCAGCTCAGGCTTGTGCTATGTGCTCAAGTGACTCCTGCTTCTACAAACTCAGGCTCATTTCTAGAACCTTTTACCTTTGCCCAGAATTGAATGCTCCTTTCGTTCACAGGTTTATCTATATACCTGTCACTCCTCAATATATACTCTGTCTGGATGACCTCACAGGACTTTGAACTCCAGTGATTTCCAGAACCACAATCTCATTTCAACTTCACTGTTACAAAGCAGGCCCCTGTGAGACTTACTCTTTTGCTTCACGGAGGTGGCAAGGCAGATAAAGGTAGTCTATTCCAGACAATTCCTTCATCCTAGTACTCAATTGCAAAAAATTCAAAGAGTCAAAGGGAATTTATAAAGTGGTTAAAACGGTTCTGTGCTGTGCTATTGAGTGGGCTTCCCAGTCACATAGAATCAGCTCAGACATGTACTTAGAAAGCAAAGCATTCAATATTGGACCTCCAGATTATCTCCATTTTCTGCTATTTCTTAAATCTCAGTTCCAACCAACATCATCTTTATACTGAACCCTACCTTGATCCTCCTGTGTAATTCGCTCACTGCCATGTCCAGTGACAGTTGCGCTCTGGAGACCTAGTATATCTAAGTTTTTCCAAATGGAACATGAAAACCATAACGCACAATCTCACTTGGTGATGGGTGTCACTCCTCAATCTCACTCCAATGTCTTGTAGGTTCACAAGCCTCTAGTCTACCTGGAGACAATTAAAGAATGGAATGACTTAGAGTCCTTGGCACTCGAATGTATAATTTCCTAGGATTTTTCCCGCCACTGAGAAAATGCTTAAAAATAACTCCCCATTTTAATTAGCTCTGCATCCTGACATTTTTGGAGCTATTTAAGTTTGACAGTGATTAGTGTCTTTTCATTGAGCGGGCTTTGCAGTAGAAAGATCAGTTCAGCATTTATTAGTATTTACTGGAAAGAGAAGGCACCCCAGTCTCACCACAGGTTCCTCTAGCAACTAACAGGGGTATGCTACTGGATCTGAATCTCAGCATATGCAAATGATTTCCCTCCTTCCCCTACCCTGATCCTCCTGTGCAATTCGCTCACTGCCATGTCCAGGTGGGTGCAATCTTTATTTCATTCCCTGTCTATTTTCCCCATATAGAGAGTTTTTCCATTTTGTCATTGCTTAAACTGTGCCCTATACAAAATAGCTGATAACTGCTTAACAGCAATCAGAATCCAACAAATGATGGCTTAGTGCTAAGTACTTTATATGCAGTATCTCATTTCACTTTCATGGTCCAGCTGTGGAGTCTGCTTTATCATCCACATCCTACAAATTAACAGTTGCAAAGACAACTGGCGTAACTGCTCAGACCACCCAAGCAGGAGGCACAAATCTCAGATGAACTCCAGATTGACCTGTTTTATTTCAGAATTTGCTGTCTGCTTGTTCTACTCTATGTCACCAGTGGCTACTACACCGGCTGCTTTTCTCTTTCACCATCTTTTCTCCGGGCAGTTGACAATGAGTTCTTAAGAAATGTTGCAAAAGAGCTACTACATACAAGATTCTCCTTACCACCTTCTTTTATCTATTCCTAGTTGAGCTGTTTCTGGTATAGTATTGGTACCTAATTTATCATGCCATTCTAATTTTCGTAGAGAATATTTTATGGATACTATTTACCTTTTCTCCCCTTGTTTATCATTATGTGACTCATCTCTTCCCTGGCTCATTAAGCTTGAGTGGCCTTCATTCACTACTTCCAGTCCAGGATGACAAACAGAATGCATAGGAACAAAGGGTTCCATTCTAAGCTCTGATTTTGAAATACCAGACCTATTGTATAATAGGAAAGACCAAAGGACTTGACAAGACAGCTTTGTCTAACCCTTCTTTCTCCAACTAGATAAGCATTGGATTTTCTAGATGTACAGCTCTACAAAACTACCTGATTGACAGCTGATCTTTCCTATTCATCCCCATGAACCTCTCAAAGTTGTCTAAGGTACTGTCTATGTGTAGAAAATCAAACAGCACATGGGTGTTCTTTGGTGTGCTCTGTCATATCCTACGTTGAGGCCACCAGACATAGCACTGTTCTTAGTGCTGTGAGTCTAGCAACAAACTGAATAGAAAAAGCTCTGTTTGTAAGAGAGGTCATGGCATCTACAACATCCCCCTGAAGTTTTTTGGTTGGCATGAGATTTTCAGAAGCTTATATGCCTCCAGCTTGTGCCTTCCACTCTGATGTTTGAATAGGGTTAGTCACATACCTACCTATAGGCATAGAGTACCATCAGGAAGCCACTCTCTTAACTTTCTTTCTGGAGCACATGTTCTTGACATTGCATTTTCTAATTTTGGTGCTTTGAAGACCTAAGCCAGTGGGACTCAATCTTCCTACTGCTGCAATCCTATAATATAGTTGCTTGCTTATGTTATAGTGACCTTTAGCCATAAAATTATTTCATTGATGCTTCATAACTGTAATTGTGCTACTATTATGAATCATAATGTAAATATCTCATATGTAGGATATCACAAAGAGCTCATGACCCACAGGTTGAGAACCATGGATCTAAGCAGACTTGAAATTTCTCAGATCACCTAACTTTTTAGTTCCTTTTACTCATAATCTCTCCTATAATTTCTGTTTCCTCTCTCATTTTCCTATGAGATTTGAGAAAGAAATTCTGGCTTCACCTTCAGCATTTTGCTTATAAATCTCCTTAGCTGATGAGCATTCTCATATTTTAAATATATATATATATTTTTTTCTGTTGAATTTTTTTTTTTACCATAAACCAATGTCTTCTTTCTTCTAGTTGCCAAAACTAGGATCATTTAATATTCTGGTGCTCACATGCAGAGACTTCAACACATATGTTTCTAAAGTAGACCTTTTGAGGCAATCTAGGTTTATTTTCAATGATGTTTAAAGTGCATCGACTGTCAGCCTATCAACTACTTCCAAATCCAAGGTTTTAGATATTGGTTAAAGCTGAGCTCAATATTTGATGTCATAATTTCTGTAAGACATGAAATATCCCCTATAGGCTCTCTTATTAAAAATCTTCATTTTTTTTTAATGGTAGACTGTTAACAAGCTATTGGATCCTGACATCTCTGACCCAATCCATGGGTTAGTCTATTGATGGTGTCTTCTTATCATGTCATTATTTGGAGAGTGTACTAACTACAATTTGAGACATGTTTGGATAAAGTAGGTCCGCAGGAGCTTGTACTTGAAGATTGTATCTTGCCCTGGCCATTTCCTGTACTACTTGCTGCTTGCTGTCAGTGGTGAAATGAGCAGCCTCTTTGAAGTATGCCACCCACAATGATGTGCTTCCTCTCTATAGACTTAGAAGTAAAGGAACCAGGAGCAATGAACTGAGACCTTTGTACTTGTAGTTAAAATAAGGAGTACCCTCCTTAAGTTGTTTATGTCAGGCACATTGGCATAACAGAAAGAAAGGTTGACTAAGGCAATTACTATGACAAGTCACCAGAAATTCAGTGACAAAATACAATGCATATTCCTGACTCTTTGGGGGCTAAAATTAAACTGTCAGTAATGTTGCATTTCTTTATGCAATCTCAGAGAGATACAATATTTTATTCTGTTATAATCCCTCAAGTCTATCTACTTACATCTATTGACTCATCCATATCCACTGTCAAAATCACAGAGAGTCAAGTATTTCCTACATTTTATCATCATGACACTATTACTTTCTGTATTAATAATTTTTGTCATTGCAACAAAATATTAGGGAAATCAACACAAAGAAAGAAAGATTTGTCCCAAGTTGCACATTCAGATGTTTTAGTTTCTACCCAGTTGGCTCCATCATTTTTGGTTCATGCTACTATAGAATATCATTACAAAAGAACATGGAAGAAAATAGTGCCCACTTCATGGGATCCAGAATGGAGAGAGAGGTGGTGAGTCAGGGGAAAGAAGAGAAGTTGTGAAGAAGACATTCCCCTCAATGGCATGCCCCTAGGAGTGCACTTTTTCTAGTAGGCTTCACCTTTTACAGTTTACCACTTTTAATGTTTTAGTCATTATCTGTAAGTAGACTGACCCATCAACTAAGTGAGAGCTCTAATGATACAGTAACTTTTCAAGTTTTCAATCTATTAACTGGGATCTAGGCCTTTGACATGATCACTTAATGGATCATCGTGATATGTTCAACTCATCTGGATAATGTAACATGATTTGTAATTTCATTCCTGCTTCCTCATGTTCATACGTTCCAGGAATTAGGAGGCTTCAGTGTTCTGTTTAACAGAAGCCATCTCATCGAGTGTTTCATTTTCCAATTATGGTTTACGCATTTTATTTAGAGCATCTCTATTGATTTTGAATCTAGAACAGAACCTATGTTTCTCTTTCAATAAACACATCATTTTAATATGGTGAGTTTACACAGAGACTAGACCAGTTTTATTGTAGAGTATCCTGTGCTCTGCCTATCAGTGTGCCTCATGATTAGACTCAGGTTAAGTATTTTTTGGAAGAGCATATCGCCATCTCACCAGTTGTGTTGTAGCTCAGCATCTTGCCTTCTTCAGTGCTGGGATTGATTGCTTGGGTAGGGCAGACTTCTTTCACTTAGCTACAGAAATACACTTTCCCTTGAATGGGTAAACAACGGAGAAAAGTAACACTTTATATTTGTGTAAATATTTTGCTTCCTCTACCAAAATTTCACACAATGGCTGTAATGTATAGGGTGACCATTTCCCAAATTAATGTTATCATCTTATAAGTTTTAAAAATCACTTAATTACTAGGTAATTTTCTTATCTAGAGTTCTTCTATGAAAGAAAGCGTATCATAGACCCCAATTTTCAAATAGTATGGTGGTCCTATGCTATAATATGAGCTCCAATTGCTCAGCATATGTATTTTGTTATGCCTTAATTATTCCCTATGGAATCAGAACAAAAGCCTTCATAAAACTCCATATATCCTATTAGTGTAAAATAACTAGGATTTCTTTTTTCTTTTTTTTATTATTATTTTCTTTATTTACATTTCAAATGCTATCCCGAAAGTTCCCTATACTACCCTGTCCCTGCTCCCCTACCCACCCACTCCCACTACTTGACCCTGGCCTTCCCCTGTGCTGGGTCATATAAAGTTTACAAGACCAAGGGGCCTCTCTTCCCAATGATGGCTGATTAGGCCATCTTCTGCTACATATGCAGCTAGAGACTTGAGCTCAGGGGGTACTGGTTAGTTCATATTGTTGAATAACTAGGATTTAAAATCACCCTTGCCATATGCAAAATAAAAATGTTCTAAAATTTTCATTGAAATTATTTCTCTAAAAAGTTACTATATGACCACAGATATATTTGAGGTAGAGATCTATTGATATATTGATACATTGAGATAGAGATCTAGTCTTTGCCACTGTGAATATTCAAATGTTTGGAAGTCTTCTATTGATACTCCATCAGTGCCAGTTTGACCTAATTGATTAACCAGGTCAATGAGTTAAATAAACACCTGTCAATTATTGCTAGCCTTGCCATAAAATAAACTTTGTCTGAACAGGATCTAAGTTCAGTTCAAAAAACTTTGGTGGTGCTAGTTTATAATCTCACTACTGAGGAGGCTGAGATGGGACAATGCCTGTACCTCAATAATGAGCCAGCCTAGTCTATTTGTCAAATTTCAGGCAGTAAAGAGACACTGTTTGAAACAAGCAAAGAAATAAAATGGTGAATATAACATTATCTTTTGACTCACACACATAAGGCATGAGCACAGTCACATTCATATGAAGAAATTAAAAAGTTAAAAATAAGATAACACACATTTTGAAGTCACGAGGCAGAATTTAAATAGTAATTGTTTCTTTTTAAACCAATAATCTGTATTTAATATTTGTACATAGATTTGATAAGTTGAAGGACAGGAACATAATAAATAATAAAGGATCAGTGAAAACGTTTGTCTTGTTCAGGGTTTCTATTGTTGTAATGAAACACCATGAGCAAGAATCAAGTTGGAGAAGAAAGGATTTGTTCAGCTTATACTTCCACATTGCTATTCAATACTAAAGGCAGCCAGGACTGGAACCAGGAACTGATGCAGAGGCCATGGAGGGTGACAGGGGTGGGTGTGGAGGGGCATTGCTGCTTATTGGATCGTATCCCCTGGTTTGCTCAGCTTGCTTTCTTACAGAACCCAGGACTACCAGTCCAGGGATGGCACCACTCACAATGGATTGGGCCCTCCATCCTCATTCACTAATTGAGAAAATGCCTTACAGCTGAATCACATGGAGGCATTTCCTCAACTGAGGTTCCTTCCTTCATGGTAACACCAGTTTGTATTAAGTTAGCTCACAAAATCAGCCAGTACAATAACATAGCAAAGATCATTGATCATGTTATAGGACCAGACCTGACTAAGGAAGAATTAGCATTACTTCTGCAGATGTATTTATGCAGATGTTGTTATCATTTTCACATAGCACCATAGCTCTTGGTCAATTAAGTTATTAACTTAAACCCTGAGGAGATGGTGGTGGTAGAAATGTTAGAGGAAGCACAGGTGAATCCTGGACTGAAGGTGAGCCCCTGGCTTAGGCAACAGGCAGAATGCAAAAACCAGCCTGAAAACACAGATACCTCAATTTCCCACGGGGAGATGTTGTTTACATTTTACCCTTGGAACTGGAGTTTTCTTATTAAGAAAACGTATTATTAAGCAATAGCACCCTGACTGAACCCAAATGAGGAGTTGTTTAACTTCCCATGAAGCTTTAACTGCTTCCTCACTCAGCACATAAGGTGGTTCTATCCTCATAAGAATGTCCAAGCTGAATGTCAACTCATGGAAAAATGAAGGAATGTCAGCCTTCCAACAAAGGCTCAAAGCTAGCAGGCAATCTTCCAGAGAAGTTTCACCATGGAAATACAATCAAAGAGTCTTTGGGAGGCAAGACCAAAGGACAAAAGTCAGAAAATGATTACTGCAACGGATATGCCTTTTCTGTCCTTATAAAATGAATATTATATAATTCCCTGAGCATTAGCTGATCCTATTGGGCAGATTTCTCTAGATCAATGAAGATGTACTATCTTGTAGGGATGCTATATAGACACACAGATGATTTCTCAGTTCCTAATGATAATCCTATAAGAATTCCTACAATTACACTACTCATCATTAAGCCCTTTATAATAGGACCGCTATTAAAGCCATCTCTGATATAAAACTGCAATTAGAACTCTGCCAGTCTTCATGTGTCATGAGTTAATTGCTTCAGAGATAGATAGCAGGCATTTACAACTTAGGGACACATTCCTAGAGGCTATAAAACAATTAGCCAAAGGCCATAAAAGAAAAGAATGATTTATTTTAGGTGCAAGGACAGAAGATAAAAATATTGACTAGGCTTATCTATACAAAACTTCAATTCTAACTTAGTCAAAAGAATTATGGTTTTTAACTTTCAATGAACCTGTGGAAATAGTGACAAAAAATAATTATTTAGCTAAATAACTACTATTATTATTAATATTATTATTAATATTATTTAGCTAAATAACTTGAGGAAGCACATGTAAACATTTCTGTTGTAGACTTCTTATTCAATTTATGATTTGAAATTATGTTTGAACTTTTAGTGAACTTTTGTAAAAAAAAAAAAAGAAAAAAGGAGAAAAAAAGAAAGATGTTTGTAATGTGATTTATTCTCCTAAAAATGGTACACAAATTAGTAATGACATTAAGCTTGGGGCAGAAGGATAATTAGAAAATAAGGTATAACAACATATAATAGAGCATAAGAAAGATATGAAGAGAGAGAAAGAGGAAGCTGCGGAGAGAGCAGAAAGAGCAGGCAGGTTTCTTTTTACCATGGGATGGAACAGTTCTTTACTTAGCAGCAAGGCTAGCTTAGTCTTATTAGGTAAGACAAAGCTTTCATTCTCACAGACTTGGGTTTAAGTCATTTAGAAATAAAAAAGTAGAAGCTTTTTCTTTCTTCATGCAATAAAGATTGGAGCTCAATTTTTATCTATAATGAGTGAGTTATTTCTACACTAGTGCTTGGGCTCTTGTTCCATATGAATATGTAAGTATGTATGTATGTATGTAAGTAAGTATGTAAATATGAGATAAGTAAGTAGTTGGACCCAACAGGAGAGCATGAAGGTGTATGAGTATATATGCATGGATGTGTACTTATGTAAATGTATGTGAGTTCATGCACATTTCCTTGGGTAAAAGTTTTTCCTACTGAGGGTGTGGCTCTCTTCTCTTGGTTCAATAAAAATTTCATTGCTCCAAACCTCTTTTCCACCTGACAAGTGAGAGGGGAGGCTTCTGTTCAAGAAAGTAAGGAGCATTTAGCAATTAATCCTTTACGTAATCCCCTGCTGTTAAGTAACAGGTATGAATTGCCCAAGCCAGTTTTTAATCACAGAATAAGCAAGAACGTTTTTTAAGATTTCTTTTAGATGCCAGCAACTTCAGCTTTCAGTGTAATTAGAGAGATAGAAAACCTGAGTTCATCTGTCTTTCAAACTACATCCAGAAACCATCAGTCTTAGAAACTATCTCTACATTCAATGCTATGTCTAGCTTCAACCCATTCCAGGACTGGTAGTCTCCCAGCAAAAGAACTTCTTAAATCAGCTCTGAACTAAGTAACCAGATTTTTCTTCATTCTCAAGGTAATGCTATTAATATTCACTCCTCCTCCTCCTCCTGCTCCTCTTCTTCCTCCTCCTCTTCTTCTTTGCATTTGTGTATTTATTTGTTCACTTGTACATCCCAATTGCAGTGCCCTGCCTCTTCCAGGTTCCCCAAATACAGTTCCACTTCCTTCCCCTTCTCCTCTGAGAACTGGGGAGACACCCCTGGGCATCAGGTCTTTGCAGGACTAGGCACATACTCTCCGATTGAGGCCAGACACAGTGGCCCAAGATGTGCATGGACAAAGATGGAGCAAAGATGGAGGGAAGGGCCAGCCAAGCCAATGACTGGCCCAACTTGAGATCTATCCCATGAGCAAGAACCATTCCCTTGCACTATTAATGATACTCTGTTATGCTTGCAGACAGGCGCCTAGCCTAACTGTCCTCTGAGAGCACTGTCCAGCTACTGACTCAGACAGATGCAGAGATCCACAGCCAAGGAACTTGGGGACTCTTGTGAAAGAGGCAGGGGAGGGACCTGAAGGAGATAGTGACTGTACAAGAAGACCAACAGAGCCAACTAACCTTGATCGTTGGGGGCTCCCAGAGACTGACCCACCAACTAAACATTTACACTTCTTATATTTTTGGTTGTGAGCCTAGCCTTTAAAGGCTGAGCCATCTCTCCAACCCAACATTTACACTTCTTAAGAACTAAACCGGGCAGTGGTGGCCCACGCCTTTAATCCCAGCATTTGGGAGGGAGAGGCAGGCAGATTTCTGAGTTTGAGGCCAGCCTGGTCTACAGAGTGAGTTCCAGGACAGCCATAGCTCTACAGAGAAACCCTGTCTCAAAAAACAAAACAAAAACAAAAACAAACAAAAAAAAGAACTAGCTTCTTCCAGTGTTGACAGAAATAAAGAACCATCAAGAAAACAAAAACAACAACATTTAAGATGGCTGTAGGACAAAAAATTAAGTTATATTCAATATGGAACATTAAATACCAAAAGAAGATTTCAATTAAGTAAAATTAAACTCAAATGAAATTTGGATTGTGACCAGGACAAAATGTACTATACTGACATGTTTCTCAGAGAAACATTAGATTTTTGAAAAAAAAAAAACAAAACCAAAAAACCCTCACATTTCATTTAACACTCTACAAACTTTCAAGATCTGAAATTCCATAGATCTGTTGACTAAAAAGCTTTCAAATGACAGGAAATATGTTTTCTTTATGTTTATATTCCCATTTTCCATGATAGTGTCTGGTAACCTGAAGATACTCATTAATTAATAATTTTGAGTAAATAAACCAATGAATGTATAATTATGTTAAATGAAGGAATGGATAATACAAAATAATTTCCCAAACTCGAGTAATTATTTTAGAATACACATTGTACATTAGCTATAATAGAAAACTATTCTTAATTATTCAGGCTTTTATCTTCCCATTAAAGCAGAACAAAGCATGTCTTCATTTCAATAATTAATTCCACCAGTATAATAACTCAGCTGCTTCAGTGGCTTTGATGACACAGGAACAACCCAGCTTTGACTTTGTGGAGTAAGAAAGAACACAACTCACTGGAAGAAACTTCACACACATTGACAGTGGCCCTGAGAGGAAAGAAAATCTTTGCAAGAGTCACCACTAAAAACCAACTATGTTTAAATATTGAATAACTGGGCACTTGGCTTTGATTGTTAAATCTATACCTAAGTAGTGTGAATGTATGGCAGCCTCCTTCAGGGAGCTAAAGATGTGGGTTGCAAAGGAATTAAGCAGCCATCTGTAAAGAATAAGCCTCCATTAACTGGAAGAATGAGTAGGGTCATGGTGGGTACTCACAGGACCACTTTCTTGTGTTCTCAATGCATTCAGGGGTAGTAAGCATTGATAAGCCTTTGAAGTTATGGCAACATCTCCTTCTGATGCTGTTTGTATGCTGTGGAACACAGCAGACAGTGACAATTAAACTCTAGAGAAACCAGTTTGGGCCCTATCTGTTGCAATGAGGACCTAGAGCACATGATTTATGTGCTTATTTTTAACGCCTCAATTCATGCTCAATGTAAAAAGCCACATCAGCTATACACACATCCCACTTTTCTCTCTCCAGCAGGCTCTGTACAGTGGTGAAATCTTAGCTGTAAATCCAGAGACTATCATGTTATGCTGGGCATTGTAGTTACATTGCACTGTTAATTCTAGAATTATGGATTCATCTGGATGAAGAGAGAGCTCCTGACAGTGGGGTGGAGGTAATCCTGCTATGATGGATGCTGCTAGTTCTGCCATGAAAGCCCAGCAGGACATGCACATAGACTATCATCTAGCTGAAAAACATGAAGAGCACTTTGCGGACCACATTAGTCTTTCTATACATGACTGGCCTTTTCAATTTCCATTTCCTGAGAATGGGAAACAATATACTAAGGACAGTCTGACTGGTGCTTCTCAGAGTGCCCCAGACAGCATTCGCTGCTGTCCAGTGTGCAGTAGAAGAATCTGCCAAGCACTGGTGTCAGCTTTAATCCAACAGAGAAAAAATGTTTTTGTTTGTTATGAAGCCTGAAGCAGAGCCAGCAAGGGTGGTGATTAAATTACAAAACATTTCTAAGCAAAGAGAAATAGCATTTGCCTTGTGGAGGAATGGATTATGGATTCCTCTCTGATTGTAATGGAAAGAGCACAGAGAGAAGCATAAAATTAAATCTGTTCAGACCTTGACTTCTAAGTGTGCTAGAGTCATGACTAGGCTCTTAAGTTTGACTTCCAGGAAGCTTTTCCCTTCAGTTGTCTCATTCTGATCCTGGATCTGAATCCAGGTGACGTGAAAACTAAGTTACAGAAAAGAAGGAACAGCCTGTACTTAAGGTTTAACTTGTTTCAAGATAATATGAGCTCCGGGTTTGCTATATGCCTTTTAGCATTTAGCTAATTTTCCGATTCCATATTTTGAAGAAACATGTCTACACCTTCATCTCCTTTCTTCTTCATCTCCTTCTCATAAGAGAAACTGGAATGGAAAGAGACTAGACATGCAGCACGGACAATCTATTTTCAGCTTCCACACTGTCTTACCTTCTTTTCTTGTTTATGTGATAAAAAAAAAAAAAAAAAAAAAAACCTCCCGACAAAAGCAAGTTGTGGGAGAAAAGATTTGTTCGGCTCACAGTTCAAGACTATAGTTAATCACAGCAAAGAAATTAAGGCATCAGGAGCTTGAAACAGCTGGTCACATCACACCCACTGTCAAGAAGCAGATAACAGTAAGTGCATACTACTGAGAAGTTCCCCCTCTCCATGGACCTGGTCCAGAATCCTGGCCAGAGAATATGGTACCCATAGTGTACAGGTCTTCCCATCTTACTTAACATAGTCAGGAGAGCAACCCATAAGAATGGCCAAGTGTAATCTCTGATGATTCTAGATTTTGTTCCATTGAGAATTAACACTGAACATCATGCAAACTCACTCTTTCTTCTGTAATCATCGAATATCATGTGTTTATTGTATTAGTCTGTAACTGCAACCATAATGTGACTTCTATGAGGTAAGTGGATAATAGTCCTCTAAGATGGCGCCTGGTTATTTCTGCCTCCTGGTATTCCAGTGGAGTACAGTCCATTCTCACACTGAACCAGGATGAGTCTGTAGCTAATAGGATAAAGCAGGGATGAGCTATCACTTCCAATGGTAGGTTATGAACAACGATGGTGTTCGACTTGGGTTTGTTTTCTTTCTCTCTCCTGACTCCAGACATAGTCTCACTCAGTAACTTGCACCAGTGGACACCAGCTGACAAGGCCTGAATAACCATTAGGAGAGGGCCAGAAGCCAGGACCTAATGCTTCCCACTGGAAGCTCCATGAGCAATCAGGAAGCCAGTTCTCCAGCATCCTCTCCCCCAGATCATCTGTAGACATCACCAGAAACTTTGCTTCAGCTTTGTAAAGGGCTTGAGCTATGCGATTTATCTGAGCTGCTTCTGGACTCTTATTCACAGACACCCTTGTGGTGTCTGGAAAAGACAAGTGAGGAAAGCCCTGGATTTAGTGACTAGGTATACTTTAGTAGGTATAGTGGTGCATCAACAGGAGTTGATTTAATACTATGTCCACCTAGCAGACCTAATACTAATTATGGTTATGTTTGTCAGTGCTGAGGCTGGAAGGAAGGGGCTCAGGCTTGTTCTACAAGTGCTGTACTAAAAGCTCCATTCATTGTGTTTATCACACAGTTATCAATTGCATACATCGAATATCTTAAGTTAGGAAGAGGGAGCTGGATAAAAAAAAGGAGGAATCCTATTTCCTAAAATCCGTCACCGGGTGTTACCAGTATCAGTCTGGTTTGCTGCCTATTCATCCCTGAGTGGCAAACCTTATCTTGGCAGCTTTTTTGTGTGGGCTCCACTTTTTGAGACAAAGGTTGAGAATGAATCCAGGTGATTATTCTTCTTTCTCTCTCTACAAAGCTAATGGTGGGAAAACTGCTTTTTAAATAAGTTTAAGTATATATTATACATTGAGCATTTGTATTGGTTATTTTATTTATTTACATTTTAAATGTTATCCCCCTTCCTAGTTTCCCCTCCACAAATGCCCTATCCTTTTCACCCACCTCCCTGTCTCTATGAGGGTGCTCCCTCACCCACCCACCGACCCACTCTTGACACACCACCCTACCATTCCACTATACTGGGGCATAGAGCCTTCACAGTACCAAGGAGGATCCCCTCCTATTGATGCCAGATAAGGCAATCCCCTGCTATATATGCAGCTGGAGCCATGGGTCCCTCCATGTGTACTCTTTGGTTAGTGGTTTAGTCCCTGAGAGCTTTGGGAAGTCTGGTTGGTTAATATTGTTGTTCTTTCTATGGGGTTGCAAATCCCTTCTGCTCCTTAAGTCTTTCCCCTAACTTCTCCATTGGGGTCCCTGAGCTTAGTTAGTCTGATGTTTGGCTACATGCATCCACATCTGTATTGCTCAGGTTCAAGCCTCCCAGGGTACCAGGTTTCTGTTAGGAAGCACTTCTTGGCATCATCAATAGTGTCTAGGTTTGGTGTGTGCAGATGGGATGGATCCCCGGGTGGGGCAGTCTCTGAATGGCCTTTTCTTCAGTCTCTGCTCCACTCTTTGTCCATGTATTTTCTTTAAACGGGAGCAATTCTGGGTTAATTTTTTTGAGATGGGTGGGTGGCCCCATCCCTCAATTGGGGGCCACGCCTATCCATTGAATATAGTCTCTATAGGCATTTTTATCTCTAATTTTTAAAAGCAAACTGGTTAAAAAAGAATTACAGACCTGGTATCTTTACAGAGATTTGTTTTATTTTGTTTTTCTTCAATAACTTCAAGAATTTCTCCTAATTTTTCAGCTTTGACAGAATCAGAGAGCCAGGCACTTTCTTGCATATATATGGGAAAGTATACCATACCTCTTTTGTCCCAGTCTCTGTTGAGATTCATCCTCCAGCTATCAATCATCTTTCTACACAGCCCCCTCTCCTACTGGGCAGTGTGAAAGTATATATTCTGTTCTTTAAAATTTGTCTCCATTGAGTGGTGTCCAGCTCTTAGAGTAACCCAACCAACAAACCATCTCTTCAGTCAATGTCCTTGCTGCAAGGATGATGATGGCTTTGTTGTGATGGCTACTGAGTACTCAAAACTCTTACCCCTATTTCTTCACAACTGACAGCCACTTGTCTCTGCATCACAGGCCACATTATTTCAATCTCTCCTTTTACCGGCATCATCCAATTCATACAGCTTTATAGTTTCATTGCACTTGTCCAACCAGCTTACCTTAGATCTTCTCATCCATCCACTTTCTCTCCTCCCTCATATGAGCTACGAGATATGAAAAACCAGTTCTGATTGTACCAATTGCAGTCCCATATGCTGTGGTCTAACATGCTGGTTTAGTTCCTGGATCTATAGTGAGCATACTTGAGACTTGCATTATGTGTCCCTAGACCCATCGCTCACCTTTCCTATTGCTCAGAAATCTTTTGAAAATTAGTCCTGGCTTGTCTTCCTTTTCTTTGAATCTCATTAATAGTTCAAATGTGCTTTTGTGAAGGATAAGAAAAGTTCCACACAAAGCACTTAGCATGCTCTGTCTATGCAGTGTCTCTACCAGTGAGCAGTCATCAGGAACTACGAAAAGAAACTACACAAATCCAATTTCACAGAGATCACTATTCACTTGATTGTTAAGAAACAACATTTAGCTGAAAACTATTTCACATGAGCATTAAATTATGATTTATTTCCCTAAAAATGAAGCTGAAACTTTACTAAAACATTAAGATGAGGCATTATTACTATTTTAATAACATGATTCTTAATGTGATAAGTTTTAAAGCTGCTGGCACAATAACAAAATATCACAAAAACAGATATGAAAAAGATGAACGATTTCTAAATTTTTGTTATTTAAAATGTAAACATGAAGAAGTTAAAAGACTATTGTAAGAAACACCCACACACTATTCACATAGATTCAAACATTCAGGGTTTAGCTTCTTTAACTATCTTATATCCATGTTTGCTGAATATTTTATGTAAAATGTATATGGTGTTTCTGAATATTTGAACACTGTCCTTGTCAGGGTTCTCAAGAGGAGCAAAATCAACAGGAAGTGTATATGTGAACCGAAGATATATTAGATTGACTTAGACAATGAAGTCTGGTTAATCCAACAATCCTGTCTTGTACTAGAGAGGGCAATAACCAAGTAATCACTGAGTCTTATTGCACAGCTGGATGCCTCAGCTGCCCTAACCTGTCACAGAAGGCTTGCTTGGAGGATTCCTGGGGGGCTGTTGATCTCCAATTTACACTCAAAATGAAAATCTCTTAGGTTCTTATATCAGCAATGGAATGCAGGATCAATAGCCATAGAATAGAGAAGTCATTCTCAACATGTGGGTCATGATTCCTTTGTGGGTTGAATGATTTTTTCCCCCCCACAGGGATCTCATATCAAATATTCTGTATATCAGATATATACATAATGACCATAAAGGAGCCAAATTATAGTTATGAAATAGCAATGGAAATATTATGTCTGGGGGGGGTCACCATAACATAAAGTCTGTTTTAAAGAGTCACAATATTAGGAAGGTTGAGACCCACTGGAATAGGTGAACCTGCCAGTGAGAGTGAAGGCAACCAGGCAAAAAACCCCAACAGCTTCTTTCAACTCTTTTCACCTGGGCTGCCACCAAAAAGCACCAACCACATTTAGAGTAGGTCTTCCCACTTCCAACAATAATATAAAAAAACATTTATATCACGAGTACTCAGTATTCCTTCCCTTTTACTTGATTTTTGGATCCAGGTGACTTTATACCCAGTATTAACCACCATAAACCCATATCTCCTAAAGTACATCTTCAGACAGAATCAGATTTTTGTTATCACACTAAAGAATCAGGAGAATCCTGAGTCAGTAACTAATATGTGATCCCCATTTACTCTTGTCAGCAAGTTTTTTTAAGGCTATCATTTAAGAGCCTTTGAAGCTCTACACAATCTATATTTTATTTCTGTAGGTATTCAGTCACTTCTGCTATGAATTTGACTTCTTTTAAAGGGCACACCGTTGACTTAAAGAAGGCATCACATTCCTTTATGGTGGAGTTGCTTTCTCACAGTGGTTCTCACAATGCTCATCTGACTCTTTGACTGTGTAGCATATTAAAAACAGGAGCTAAATGCTGTGATGCAGCACAATGTTTTGGAGGGGTAAGAATCCTTCACAGGTTACACTATGCCATCAGGATGTACCAATTCAGGAAGTACATCGCATTGAGTGTTCCTTCTGAAAACTTGCTTGTAAATTAGGCACCGTATCTGCACTGCAGTCCCAGCACTTAAAGACTGAGGCAGGATGATCACAAGTTTGTCATCAATCTGGGCTACGTAGTGAGACCCTCTTTCAAAAACTACCTAACCGATTAACCAACCTACTAACCAAAATAAAGACATTTGCTTTCTTGGCACAATGAAAATGGATATTTCCATGATGACACATATCTTTATAATGTTTGTTCAGACGTTACCACCAAGATCATACCTTTTCCAGGGTAACATACAACATGTTTCCTGACAGCTTTTACCACAGGAAATTTGAGCATTCTTGCTTGACTCTATTATGTTACTGGAAATTGCCAAGTTGTGACTTTCTAAACAAAATGTTTTTTACTCTTTCTATGTAGTTATATAGAAAAAAACAAAAACCAAAAACCAAAAACCCTTCCCTTCCTTAACTAGGCAGGAATACAGAGAGTCAGGATAAGTGGTTATTTGTTTTCTTTTATTGATAAAGTATAAAGGTTAGATGACAATTGTGTCTGAAGATGACATATACATGTGCTATATACACTTCTTCTCTCTCAATTTGTTCTTTCTTTTTAAAACATATATGAGTATTTCCATGTATGTATGCATTGCATCCATGTGCCTGGTACTTCCAGTCACTAGAAGAGGTCATGAGACTCCCTACAACCTGAGTAATAGTGGTTGGAAGTTGGTGTGTGGTGATGGACTAAACCCAGATTCCCTGCAAAAGCAGCAAGTACTTTTAACTGCTGAACTATCTCCAAGCCTTTGATTTAATTTTATTTGATAGCAGCCCCAGACTGTTTCAGACCATGCTAAAGTTGGTCATTATGAATTTCTCCAAGCTAGGATCTGTGATACTTGGGGCATGTCTTCCTTTTCCTTTGATAACCTCTTTATGTTTTGACTATTAAGAGTTTTATTGTGACTGATGATTGAGCTGGGAGTACCCAACCCAGTAGGCAGATGGACCTGGGTTATTGTAAAAGAAAGCCAGATGAACATGATCAAGAGAACAAGACAGAGAATGAGCCATAGTGTGGCAATTTTTCATGGTTTCTATTTCAAGTTCCTTTCCCTCGGTGATGGACCGTGTCTGGGAAGCATAAGCCGAATAAATCCTTTCTTCCCAAAGCTGCTTTTGGACATGGTGTTTGTTACAGCCACAGCATGAAACCAGAGAAGTATTAATTCTTCTTTGAAAAATTGGTTAAATCAATCAGTAAGGCCATCTGGAGCTAAGTTTCTCTTGTGTTTTGTTTGTTTAAATTAATAACTCAGTGAGTTTATCACAAGCCTTTTTAAGTTTTTCTGTTTCTACTTGACTCAGACTCTGGTGCTTTATTTCTATCAAAGATTGATGAAAAGTTGACATTTTCAATGATATGGTGCGGATTCTTTGGATATTTATCCCACCGAGTGTTGATGATATTTTATATTTTGTTTGCTTACTAATTATTTTAGTTACAGGGCTGAGCTAACTCTCATGAGCCTGTTTCCTTCATTGAACCTTCTATGTCCCTGCCCAACTCTTCTCCTAATCTTCCCTTTTACCTGTATGGCCTATCAGCTACCCCTGTAGCAAAAGCCACTTACTAGTCAGGGTTGTAACTAAGTCCCTTTGCCCATTGTTTCTCTTATCATTTTTGGTTGGTTATGTGTATCATGTGGAAGCTGTGGAAGCTGCCATTTAACAGTCCTGGCAGGAGGGAAGATGTTCCAAAGAGAGCTGATGTGTGCCTCTCTTCATCCATATAACTACTAATCCATATAACTACTAAATTCCTCAGTCTTCAAGAAATTGTAATTTTTTTTTTCAGGAATCATATACTGAGAGAAGGAAGAAGCTGAAATCTGTGCTGGCTAAAAAAAAGAAACTGGTCAGAGTGCTGTCATTTTGTCAGACCACTCTTGAAGAGAGAGCAGAGCCTAGAAGATGTGACAACGAAGGGTGTGGCCACACCTTCACCAGGACTGCTTAGTTTTCTATACCTCTGGCTTTTTATTTAAACCTAAAGCTCGGTCATGATCAAGGAGATAAACTTGGGTCAGAGGTTACCAGACTTCCTTACTGGTTACTCTTTCCACTGCATCCATGTTAAATGGATTTCCTTTCTTTTCTTCCATCATTTTGTTTGTTTGTTTGTTTTGGTTTTGGTTTGGTTTTTAATTAGCCTACTGAGGATAGTTAGTGGTTAAACCTCTCTTCTTTGGGTTTCTAATATCTAAACCCTGATACCAATAGCTCCATAATTCAAGATGCTTATGTTTTTGACTCATGTTCTGAAGGGAAATTGTAGTTGGCATTGTCTTCCTCTGACTGCCCATAAGTGTATGAAGTTTTAAGCATGCAGGTGTGTTATTTAGAAAGAAACAATGACTGGTATTATTAGAATTGCCTCTTGGCCATAGTAGTCTTGTTCAGCCAGTCTTTCTTTGTTTATAGGTTGTGTGTATGACCCTTTTACTGCTGAGGCTCTGTCATTTTTGATGAACTTGTGCATCTCAAAAAAAAAAAAAGTTTTCTAATCTGGCGTTCATCCCGCCTGAACATTGCTAAGTGGCGGTAGCAGGGCCCACATGCATAGCCTTCCCGGTCTCCAAGGCTTATCCTCATGCTCAGAGGATGCTTGTCTCAGGTTCTGGCTTAACCTCCTACTCCTGACCACTCAAACAGTTCATTGAGCTGTTTCAAATAATATTAGTCCCTTCACACAGAGCTGTAGAACCTCTTTATCTTTAGTGCTTGCTTCATATGTAATACCTTTCTACCTGTGTGCTTGAATATGGGCTGAGACCAGCAGTAGGTCCATTTCCCAACAGAACATCTGGATCTTTGTGAAGATATGATAGTTCTAGTATGACAAGAAAGCAGGAGAAAATGCCAGCTCTTCTAAGTAATCTGTCCTTAGAGTAGAGATTCCATTGTACAAGTAAATGCTGGAATACAGTGAGCATTGCTTGCTCTGAACATATAGGATAGCCAAAGAGATATTCTTGGGTGAGTTACCATGAGAGAAACATCAGGGCCATAAACCTTATCAGACAAAATGATGGCTCTGGACTAGATAGTTAATTTCCTTTTTCTTAGAGTAAAGATAGACATATAACACTGAATCTGTTTAGTGCTGTTTGTGGGCGTGTGTTTTTATGATTGTTATCAAATATTCATTTGAGATGGATATCCAGTGGAGTGTCAAATTCCTGTTCTCTTAATAGTCATTCATTTTCTGTAGCTCTTGCTCTAGGGACAGAAGACTGTGAAGTTCCACCCATATTACCATGTCAACTGGCATTGTCACTGTCTTGTTTAAGCAGAATCGTGTTGAGATTTCAGGACTGTTACTTCCCTCCATCTCATCTTCCTGTAATATTTCTTGAATTTTAGGTGTATTGGGGGTAGTGCTGTAGATGTATTAGTTGGAGTTAGGCACCAAGTGGTCTCTTGTTCATTGCATTTTGACTAGTTGTAACTATTTGCAATGGCCTCTGTTTTCTGTAGAAAGAAACTTCTTGGATGAAAATAAGAGCTACTGTTACCTGTGGATATAAGAAAAGGTATTTAGAATGAAGTTAGGACTTATACTGGTTTATGAATATGGAGGTATCAGTTTCTCCTCTAAGTTCCATGACCTCATTAGTCACAGGTAGTTGATTAGGTTTAAAACATCACTCCATTTCTTTCCTGTTGAGCAGGCCTCAGATAAATTAGAGAGCTGTTGTAACTTTAAGGTTATCTTGCTATGGTCATTGTTATGGCTCACAAGCATCACAGTTGGGTAAGAAGATTATTCATTGCCTTTCTCCCTTGGCAGCTTGCACTGTACATTCTGATACTATGAGGACCAGTCCTCAGTGAGTGTACTTTCAGGTCGGTACAACCTCAATTCCTCCAAGTCCTGTATCTAAAGTTCATCATGTTTTCAGCAATGAGAACTTATGGGAAACAGCCACAGTGACACCTTCCATTGTTTTGGGAGTCTCTTGGACTCCCCAGCCAAGAATGTAAAATATGGCTTCTCATGCCTGATACTGGGGTTTTAATCAGATAATCTATTACTCTTGTGGGGAGCATTATTCCATCCAAGTGGCATAACTTCATTTAGGCTATTTATTTAGCTTTATTTATCTACTTATATATCTTAGATACAATTTTAGATAAATATAAAGTAACATGATTTCCTGTGAATTTTTCAAATATCCTTAGTGTTATATAACCCTCTTCCTCCCTTTTCTTATATTTTTCTTCTTCCTCACTCCCTAATTAAAGTCCCCATTCTTCCATCTCCCCATTAAAAAAATGTATTGGTTACTATATTTCAATTACGTCTCTATACCTAGTATATTTTGGGCATTTAAATAATAAATGGGAAGCCAAGCATAGGACTTCAATCTACCTCAAGCTATAGTTTCTCTTTCTAAATTAGCTTGAAAAATCACAATTAAATATAGAGATCTCTGAATAAGCTTAATGACTAAACAACCACAATTTTGTCAAAAAATAATCTACCAAATATAGCTACATTCTATCCTTAGAAGCATAAGAGAGACGGGGGTAGGGTAGATCAGGCCATTTACAAGAGGCAAATATAAGCTCAACATTAGAACTGTAAAGCTATAGCAGGAAGGGTATGAGATTCCCAGTTAAGCATATCTTCAGTAGACTAGGAACAGAATCAAGAAGGTACCATTCCTGTGTCAGTGTGATAAGAGAAGAACCTAAGCCAAAAATCATGAGGCCAAAGCCATGAAGTCAAACACAGCTATGATCTGATACAATGGCATGTTGCCATGTCTCCCAAAATGTGGTCTCCAGAGGTTGCAATCTGCACACTGTATTTAAAGTCCAGAAGGTCAAGAGTCTGGAAGAGCTTCTGCTGAGAGCATGACTGAGAACTAACTCATCTTAAACAGATTCTCAAGGAGAGAGTCAATGTGTGAGTCCATTTAAAAGGACAGTATAAAGATAAGCTAAAAATAATACACCCAGAGAACCAGCACAGTATTTAAGTATCAAAGATCTTAGTAAACAAAGCATTAGTACCACGACTATACAGCTAACTACTGAGCACATATGCTACCCCATGTCAGCACTGTATTACAATTCTGATAATAGTGTACAAATAAAAACAATAAAATATATACCATATATTCTGAGAAGAAAATAATAAAAGAGGATAATAATTATCATGAATGAAACAATTGGAAAGATGATTCAAATTCTGCAAATTCTGGGTGTGGTCAGTTAGCAGGGGAACCTCTGTCATATATTTTTATAAATAATGACAATAGATACAGAATGGTTGGAAAATAACAATGGAATAGTGAACATGCCAGTGACATCAAGATAAAGAGTCAAAGTGTTATGGTGGGGACAAGACTACCAGGTTTCTTTGTCATGCACACTGTGACAGTGGTACTTTGTCATAAAGACCTAGAGCTTTGTTTATGAGTCTTCATGCTGATCACTTTAGGAATCGATTTTTAATTTGTTGTTATTAATTTATCTTTAATATGATTTTTAAATTATTATTTGCATTAAATACTTCTCCAGAAAAACAAAACCAAATTTGGGAGGGGAGGCATCAGTGGACAAGGAATTAACTTGCAAGAACTGAGAATTTCACTAGCTATTTACCTAAAATGAAGTCTAAGGAAACCCAGTGTTTTAATTTCAATCTGAAGACCTTCAAGTTTGAGAAATGGGCTTCATGGTATAAGCTCTACTGAGAGGACACAAGAAAACTGATATGCCAGTTTGAAGAAAACCAGATGTAGTAAACTGATCCCTCCTCTGTTCCTCTGCCTGTACTTAGGATCTCCAAAGCTTGTGTGATGTCTACACTGAAAATAGTACATTTCTTTACTCAGTCCACCAGTTCAAATGTGACTCTTATGTCAAAATGCTCTCATAAACACATTTTGTCTATAATGTTTATCTATATAGCTTGGCACTTCATGGCTCAGGTAAGTTGACGCACACATTAAAGATCATGCTGCCAGTCCTTAGTCCACAAATATTTATCACAGAAAAATAGAAAATAAAACACAACAAAAAATTTTGTTTTCAAATCCAGGAATACGGGAGAAATAAACTTTACCTGAAAACATCTAAATATTCTAAGTCATGGAAATTTTTGACTTATTCGGGACCTGGTAATGTACCAGGTCATTGGACCACACAATTGTAATAGGGAACAGTAAGAAAGGAGAAAGGTGATCTCTTTGTAAACCAAGAGGGTCAGGTGGTTACCATAACTACCTTACCATTCCTATTGTCAATGCCTGATCTTCCAGGACCTCCTTCAGATACCATCTGGTGATTTCTTACCTCAGCATCATTTAACTCATATTCAACATATATCTTAGTTTCCTGTAATGCCAATATTGTTTTCAGATCTTGCTTAGATTGGAAACCTCCAAACTTCCTTCCCCAGGATAGATTATAGGAAAAGGAACCATTTGTAATGAAAGTTAAAGAGATGAGCAGACTCAGGGAAGATCTAAGATTTGAACTTGCTGCCTGTTGTGGTATAGGCAGAAATTCATCACTGTTTGTCATCTGGAGAGAAGTATATACAGATAAACAATTCCATCTGTCCAGAGAACTAGTAAAAGTTGTAAGGTTGGAACACTGTGGACATAAGAGCTGTGAGAAATAAGTTCTCCTTTCATTGTACAAAACTCCTGGGAAGGAAACAGAATGAAATTTTTTTTTTAAAAAAAAGGAAGGCCAACAGCAGGGAAGAGGGCACAGTCTTTAGGCAAGAGAGAGGAAGATTTCAAAACAAGATTAAGTGATCTGGCTTGTGGGTTCCAACTCATCATACATAATGACAACAGGTCAATGTTGCTTCAAGACATGGAAATGGTTGTCAAATCAAGAGGAGTTACCAAAAATAAAATAGTATTTACTACAGAAAAGTACCTCTAGATAGGACCATAGGTGTTGGTTCTACTTGATTTATTAGCATTCATCAAATTCTATTGGACCTTATGAATTTGGGATCAAGCAGAATCGAAACTGGGGAGTCAAGTCAAACTGATGCATGTGGGGGGGGGTCTATGAAACCAGAAAACAGATAAACTATGCAGTTGAACTTAACAAAGCTAACACACTGGGCATGATGGTCAAGAGGTTTGGCCTAAGCAAGAGGACATGGTACTTCTTAAGTAGCAAGAGTGATGCGAGTAAAAGGAACAGTAATAAACTACTCAAAGGTATGTGTCCAATCTGGACCAATTACGTTTGGGCCTCTAAAAGACTACACTGTGCTTTTAACCCTTAATTGACTCTATCAAACCACAGTGAAAATTTGAAAGTTCAAAACAAAAGTTGAGCTAGGAACCATGTTGACACTTTCACTTCAGATCCACTTTGACCTCATTCTAAAGTCTGTTGTTTTGTTTTTTTTTCCATTAAGCATAAATGGCTCTTGGAGCATACAACTTTGGGAACCATTCTGTTTGTCAGTCATATTTAGTCGTCATATTTATAGGAGGTCAAAGCACATGACTTTTAGAGAGTAGATCTTAATGAAAATATGTCATTGGGCCGGAAATAAAATTGACATGAAGATCAAAAGGCTTTGACTAACTTATTGGCATACTGCTATTTCCAACTATGTCCTTGGATGAGCCTTTTAAAAAGATTCTGCATCTCTGTTTCATTTATATTCGATGGTACAAATGTTCTCTACTTTTGGATCTCATTGGAATAATATTAGACTTAATGAAGTAATATGGTCTTGGAATACCCACTGGCTTCTCTAGCCAGAGACTATGAAAAAAAATCTCACTTTAAATCATTTTACTTCCCTATTTTTCTCCATAGGGAGGTATAGTGGGGATGAATGTGCAAGCTGATATTTTAAGCATATTTTAAAATGGCTACAGTAATATAAGTAAAACAACTTAAGCATCTGGAAAGAAAAGAGCTCTGTGCACTTGGGGGTGATAATGATGCTGATAACGATAATGAAGAATTTTAATAACAATAAATCTGAGTGAATTTTATTCAACAACGTTGTGAGAGATAATAGCTCAAGGACATTAAATTTCCTCAAAGGTTAGCTTTGGTATCTAAATTGTTCATGGCTTTACTGATCTCATACTCCAAGTACATGTAGATGTATCAATACTGTGTTTTGGTTTCAACTTGGGAAAATGTGCCTTCCGATTGTGAGGACTGAAAGATGCTTAAGCTAGCTCTTCCAAGAGCATGCTTAGTTTCACAAAGTCTATTGTTCTGGGCCACATGTGTGCACTTTCTTAGATGAATATAAAAACTATAACTTTAGAGCATAAAAATAAATCACCAGGATTTATTTATTTACTTTTTACAGTCATAGTTGATTGCATTCCACCTAAGAAAGTACAATCCAGGCTTAGGCTATAAAACTCAAAACCTATAGGCTGTAAATTGTATCCCTAAACATATACACAACTGTCAGAAGTAAAGGCTTTGTATATTTAATAATGGAGACACAAAGCAAAACTAGAGTTGGTAAAAAATCAACGTTATGGAAATTGGTACCAGAGAAACTTGAAGAAAAGCCACCAGTGGCCAGTACAAAGCCATGGGTGTCAGAACAGGGAGAGCAGAAGCAGAGTCTCCAGGAAAGATAGTCTAAGAAGGCTTCCTCACTCCTGGTGAGCCCTGCCAGCTATTTCTGAGAAAGCTGTCCTAGCTCAGTGTTTCCCAATAGAAACTGACATCACAGGGATGCTGTGCTATAGAATGTCCAACTGACCTTCCTGGGTCACAGTTTCTGCTTCTTTGAAGAAGAGGGGCCCTTGGGTGGCATTTTCCACCATCTGGGCTTTGTTATGATGTATAGCAATTGTATACTTGCATGGAGAAATCTGCAGTGATCTTTTCCTGGTGACAAGCAGGGGATAATCTATAACTTTTAGACTTGGGGAATTTGTAATCCAGCATTTTAAATTTACTCTCTGAAAATTGAATGTACATATACAATGTACTTTGATCCTACCCATGCCCCACTCGACTCTCTAACTCCTCCCGGCCTTTCTTGTTCATATGGTGTTCCCTACTCTGCATATTCTTCTTCTTTTAAAGGCAGTTAATCCATTGAGAACAATCTGTGATGCCCGTGAGGACATAGATAGTCATTCAATGGAGCAAGGGAAACTTCGCAGAAAAAAAAAAAAAAGGCCTAATTCTCCCAGCAACCATCAATTGCCAACAAGTCCTCAGGTAGAGGTGTGACCTACTGAACCCTTTCCCTGACCATGCTTTAATGTTGGCTGGTTGGATCTCCTGTAGGTCTTGTGTAGGCAATCACAGATGCTATGAACTTATGAGTATGGCTCATGAGTATGGCCGTGTGTCCAGAAGACACTTTGACATCAGTAACCCCTAACCTCTGGCTTTTATGGTATTTCTTCTTCCTCTTCTTTGATATTCTTGAGCTTTTGGGGGGGGTGGGAACAATATTCATTGAGACTTTATTCATAATAGCTGGGTAATGGAATCAGCACAGATGTCTATCAACTGATGAGTAGATAATGAAAATGTAAAATAAAATACATTCTCATCTGCAGAAATATAGTAATGTTAAAAAATGTAGTCATATCGTAAAGGGAGCTGGAAAAATACTATACTGAGTGAGGTTATCCAGACCTATAAGTGCAAATGCCAGTGATGTATGTATCTTAGCTTTGAATCTATAGAGTTGTTTGTTCAACTTAAAGGACATTTAGAAACTATGGAGCTAGAAAGACATTAGGGCAATGAGGAAGAAATACCTTACAGCAAAGGAGGTAGGAGAACACAACGTATACGAAGGTGAAAAGATAATGACAGTGCCAAGGGAATTTGAGCAGGGGAAAAGTTCAGGGCTATTTCTACTTTCTCCTTTGGAGACAGATCTCACAGTAAGCTGCCCAGGCTGACCTTGAACTTGCTATCCCTCTGCTTCAGCCTCACTAGTTGGTAGGATTAAAGTCCTGTACAACAGGGTCTGGCTTAAAAAACATTTTTTTTTTATGAAGTTCTCCTTCAACTAGATGCTTAGTAAAGCAGCCCTTAATGGATAATTATTTTGTTTGTGTTTGTACTATTCTTACCGTAGTACTATTATATACCAAAAATGCATGACAGTATGATCTTTTAAAACAAGAAGTAATAAATTATATATATATATTTTTTTTCTAATTTTAACTTCTAGGAAAAAGATTTTATTTTTCCTATGAAGGTATTATGGATGACTTATTTTAAACTTGGTGAAATCTAACTGAATATGGTAGATGTTATTATCTGTCTTTATTTTTATTGATTTTTTTTTTTTTTGTAAAAGGTGTGTGGGGGTTTCTACAGGGTCTAACTATGACCCTCAAGCTGACATGCAGTGCACTGTTTGGCAAGGATTGCTTTGAACTCAGAGGCCTTCTGCCTCAGCTTCCAATGTATGCTCTTTCCCTATGTCTACCTCTGTACTTAACTTTTAATATGAACAATAAAAGTTCAGTTATGGATAAAACATGTTACTTCTCTGTTTTGCTGAAATTTTCCTTCATTGTGTTTCTGTTCTGTTCTGTTTTGCTTTTTGCTGTCTTTATATTTAATTTACAGAGATTTTAATAGTTGTCCTATAATTCTTAGTTCTGATAAATCTAGATAATACAGCCAATAAATCACTGACCTGTCTTTGTGTACAGTACAATAACCCCAACAAATAAAAGCACACATGGCAATTTAATTGCTTTTAATTCTGTCACCTCTTACCATCTTCTCTGGACTTCTGACCTATCTCATTTAAACCATGACAGGGGGCGTGGTTATCAGCTAAACATGCGCTTGTCTCCGGAGGTAGAAGGAAGATTGGGAGTTCCAGGCTAGTGTGGACTGCCCAGCCAGAAATTCTGTCTCAAAATCTTACACAGATATGGAGAAAGTGACTCTGCCACATTATAGATTCACTCCCTTTTCATGTTGCAGTTTAAAAATGAAGTTTAAAGCAGTTTCCTCCTGCACCACAAATAATTGTCTTTTGTACTTAACCTTCCCATACTCCACTTCACAGGTAAGTACAGACTTATTCAACAGGAGACATAATCCCGTCCCTGCAATACCTGCTTGTGAAAAGTGGCATTAATTCTCTTTCCATCAATAAGGACAATTAGAATTCAGTAAGGAAGCTTATTAGCTAAAGTGACCCCATCGTCAATCTTTACAAACCCGAGGATCCAATTTTACCTGTTTTAACAAACACAGAATTTCTCAGCTGATTCCCAGCTATAAGCCTCCTGGGGACCCTAAGAGCATTTGAGACACTTTTTGCTTTCTCCTTCCTTGACTCTACTGGGCCAATCTGAAAGTTCTGTTTTGACCTCTGCTTGTAGAAGAAGGGAAGTTAAAAGAACTTGGGGTGATGTAGTGAGAAGAAGGGCAAACTTCAGCAACCTCTGGGAAGGAGAACAAAAGGATTATCCATTGCTGGAAGCCCGGTGCCATCATAGACTCTTCTCTCAACAGTGCTGTGCTTAAAGGAAACAACTGAGCCATTTGGTGTCTTTTATGTTTCCGTCCTTAAAAAGAAAAAGCAACTTTGAATGAGCCCAGTCGGGAGAGAAAAGGTCAAGTGGAACCACTATGGCGCATTTGTTCCGGGGAGTCTTTTTCCCTTCCATAGGGAGCAAGATAAAGGAGCCAGTTGTGACTGCCACACAGTGGTTCCTTAATTGAGTCTTCCATCTTCACAGAGCCAGATGAGAGAGTCACTTAAAAGGAATACATTCAAAATGATGTGCAGTTTCAGAACAAATTGTTCGAGTCACCTACAAGTGGACTCCTTGGAATGCCACCGCTGTCTCGGCCACACCAGGTCCTTTCTAACTCTGGCCAAAGAACTGTATCCAGAGTAGGCCTGTGATGAAATGTTCTCTGTCAATACACAGTGAATGTTAAGGTCTCTCACATGAGCACAGCATTTGTAATTGCAATTTTTGCATTTTCTCAACTCTGTTTAAGCGAGAACACAGCGTGCCCGGGGTCTGGAAATGCTACGTATAGATTTCTGAGAATTGCAAGATGACATGGATCTGAGGCCGAGGCAGCAGTTGTCGTGCCAGGTGAGGAATGAAAAGTATCAAGAATCAGACTTACTGATAAGTTGCAAGTTTGCTGAGCATGGATGAATGAAGATCCAGGCAATCTAGAGTTGCCAGTGTCCACAGTAAGAGGACTGTACAGAATGGTTAGGAACAGACTGAGCTATGACACAGCAAGTGTTTTAGTTAGATTCCTATTGCCTTAATAAACAACTCAGGGAGGAAAGGCATTACTTAGCTTACATATCCATAGTCACAGTCTATTGAGGGAAGCCAGGGCAAGAACTCAAGAAGGGCAGGACCGGGAAGCAGAGAATGATGCAGAGACCACAGAGGAATTCTGCTACTGGCTTGCACCGTTTACTTTCTTATGCCACCAAGCAGCGCTTGCTCAGGGGGTGATATTGCCCCAAGTAGACTCACACATAAATTATTAATCGAGGAAATGCCACTATATACTTGTTTGAAGGCCAATATTACAAAGAAAATTCCTCAGTTAATATTTTCTCTTCCTAGATGATTCTTATTGAATCAAGATGACAAGGAACTGACCATCACCGTGAGTGAGTTCCTTTATGGTAACATAAAGACATATTGCATTTATAGTTGGGAACTTGAAACAACCAAGGTGATAGATAATGAAAATAAACAGTTCTGCTGAAATGTTTCTTTGGGATTCACCTAGTCTATGCAAGAAGGGTGTGGAAAGTTCACATTTCCTGGTCCCATGGAAAGATAATAGCAACCTGGCAAGAAAAAAAGATTACCAACACGGCAGTCATAAAACTCAAATTGGAACCCTAGATTTACTAAAGGATATGAGTGTTCCAGGAAACCATGAGCAGTGTATTACAACATCAAAATGAGAGAGTTGATAGAGCTATAGTTGTAAAGATTAAGAAATCAAGGGCATTCACATCCTTGCTATTTTCTGTCCTCTTCTACTCCCTAGTCTAATTTTCAAATAAAAACCACCATTAATACTTTCTTTGAAGTCTTAAAGATAACTTATACAGATTCATATATATACATGTTTAAAATACAAATGGAATTTGATACTGCATGCACTACTTGTATATTGTCTTATTTACCTTAATATAATGAGCAAATTTTTTTTGTTCTTATGTTGAAATCATAATATGCATTATTTCAGAATGTGGATATCACGTCTTTAATGAAGCCATCATAGGAAATAAAGTCCTGTGAGTAGGTATAGAAATGGAGACATATGTGTAAGCCCTATACCAATCAATGTGGATGAAATCACTAAATAAAAGATGTAATTAAGGCATACCCAAATGCAGAAAGAAGACCATGGAAGCTCCTGGAAAGAAATCACCACCCACAAGCCAAAGAGAATAGCTTTTCAAAGTAATCACCTTTATCCTGGACTTCAGGTCACTAGGGATCTAAAAAAAGCAGATTCCTATTGTTTAAGCTATTCCATTATTATGGAAGTCCTATTGAACAAATATAATATTTTCTTGATACCTATGCATACTGGCACATACAGATGTACATTATATTCTATTGTATAAATATTTTATTTTATACATAATTAAATTTATACACAATTAAATTTATATTAATTTCTTACTAAGAAAGTAGGCTAAAATCTGCCATAATAGCCAAAAATCAAGTCAGCCTCCTGAATTGTTCAGGTCCAATGATGTTGAATACAAAGGAAACAAAACCATGAACCAAGATAAAAGTACAGACAATAGATTTCTGCTTCTGCAAATGTTGCAGAAAAGTCCCTATTGTTTTAAATAACTGACAACTGGAATTCAGAAAGAAAGAACTTTCCATAAATTAGATTACAGCAACAAAAGCTGATGATTAGAAAACCAGCATAAACAAATGAGATCAGCTTACTAATTGGCCCTGAAGTCAGCCGAGTTCTGTGGTCTCACCGACTAGGTAAGACAGACACTGGATTCCAGACGGCTGAAAGCAGTGGGCTTTCTTTCAGCATGATCTAATTTCTCCCACCCCTCACTCTTTCCACACTTTGTGGTTTGACCAATATTCACCCTCAGCAGGATACACATATTTAACACTTAGAGTCTTCTACCTCCTTAAGATGGTGGAAGCATAGAATGTCGTTCTAAGGCTCTGTTAGAACCTCATCTTCTGGTTCCATTACTTTTCCTACAAATTTTCCTTTTCTCTATGGCCAAATAAAATCTCATTATGCATATGAGTCTTACTTTTATTACCCATTCATCTGCTGTTTGACATCTGTCAATTCCCCAGCTACTGGAACAAGCACAGCAGTGAAGTAGATGAGCAAATAAGCCTGCAGTGAGATGTCTAGTCCTTTAGGTATATACTGGCTGAGTTTCCTGCAAACCATATCTTGCACTGATCTTTTCTTGCATCCTCTCGTACTACATATTTCCACCATCATGTAATTTGCCTGCCCTCCTCTCCTTCTTGCTATGGTGGACTGACATGTCCCAAATTTTAAGCTACAATATACCCATCCTCCATGAAAAGATTCCGACCAGATATTCGGTCACAGTGACACAAATGTAAATAAATTGAAATGGATTAAATCTGCCCTAAAACAATATGAAACAAAGCAAAAAAGGATAAGGTGTTTCTTTTACTACCTTAGTATTGAAGGCTGGTACTCTTTAAGAATGACACATAGGGACAAGGGCCTTAGCTCAGTGGTAAGGTAGGATGCTTAATATCAATCTTGAAGCTAACATGTGACTATCATGGATATCCATGGGTACAACATATCCTCTGGAGATCAAAATTACCCTTCTGTCATAAGGCATGGTTCAATGAGTAAAAACATTCCCTGTGTAAACTTGACCTAAAAGTAACACATAAAATCTGGACATGAATGACTGTACTCAAGTCTACAACTCAGAGCCAAAGGGAGGAGAGAGGATGGCAGGAGCTTACTAGCTGCAAGCATCATTTCAGGTTCAGTGAGAGACTCTATCTCAAGGGAATAAGGTGGAGAGTGAAAGCTCCAGCACTTGATGTCCTTCCTCATGGATGGGCACAGGAACCTTCAAACACATGCACATGCATTATTCAATAACAGCACACACACATATTCTCTCTCTCTCTCTCTCTCTCTCTCTCTCTCTCTCTCTCTCTCTCTCTCACACACACACACACACACACACACGTACATTGAATTTCCTCCAAATTCACTGTTATATAGAAATAAGTGCAGAAGATCATAAGTGTAAAAGAGAATAAACATTAAAAGACCATTTTTGTTCACATTTAAGCATTTGATTAAAAAGCAATTAGCTCTCCAAAATGAAATTTATTAGAGGTGTATCATAGGATTTACAACATATGCAAAACTAAGATGTTTGGGTATATTAAAAATTGGCTATGGTGTATTGCGTATGTATTTTGCAGTATATAGAAGCTCTAAAATATTGAAACGAATATAAATAACATTAAGTATTTACATTATGTAAGGCAACCAGGCACTAAGGCAAAGTAGACAATAGAGACACGTTCATGAATGGCTCCAGTAATGTAGTTAGTAGACAATAATTTAAGAGTAAATTTTACAAGGAATGGGGAAATAGCACAGACAGAGACTATTTGACTTATATGTACAGGAATTGAATTTGAGTCCCCAAACCCACCTAAAAAGTCAGGCATGGTGGCATGTTTGTAATCCCAACCTTGGAGAGGCAGAAGCAAGCAGGTGGCTTGCACTCATTGGCTAGTCAGCCTAGCCTAATGGGGGAGCTCCAGGCCAATGAGAGACTGTTTCAAAAATAAGTTTGATGGCTTTCTTGAGAAATGATAACCAAGGTGATTCTCTGGCTTGCATAGCACTTAGCATGCGTACACATGTGCATATACATACTCCCAAACCTACATGAATCTACTCCCCCCCACACACACACCATACACATACACACATATTCAAAAACTTGTCTATAAATGACATTTTAATGAGAGACCCCAAACCTATTCTAAACTGATATGCTGGTAGAAATTAGACAATGATGCATATTGGAGATAATTTTGAATGGAATAAAGGACAACATAAAATGCTCAGACGTAAAGCATGAAGGGAAAGTTATGGAAGCACATAGAATACCTGGGAGCATGGAACATTTGTATCAGTGGATTCCAGAAGAAGATGAAGGAGAATGATACCTATGAAGTATCAAATCAAACTGTGATTCAGAGAGAAAATGCATCATGCCTCAAGTATAAGAACTGTAATAAATACCGGTAAACACATTTAGAAAAATTCCCATGAAAGAATAATTTACCAATAGAAGGGAATAATAAAGAAAATCTAAATTAACAAAAGCATATGAAAAAGCACAATTTTTCCAAATGAAATACTCAAGGTGTAGTCTGAATGTTTTAGTGAGTTCTTTTCTAAGAATTATTTTGTTATATGTATCTATTTGTACGTATGTGTCTGTGAAATGTATGTCATGTGTGGGGGCGTTCTTATAGGGTTCAGATGAGGGCATAAGATCTCCTGGAGCTGGAGTAACAGGAGGTATACAAAAATCCAAATAAATTCAATAATAGTCATAAACTATTTGTAATATAACATAAAAAATATGAGGCAGTAATATAAAGAAATTTAACTATAAAAACACTGGTTAAAAATCTCCAAAGCACGTGAAAGAGAATCTGAAAGAACAGCAGTGCAAAGTAGGAGGAAATGATAATTGTTTTCAAATATATTTTGAAGTCTAACTAAGCATTCTGGGTAAAACAGAGAGAGGTCAATGTAAGATATCTTTTCTGTGAATGGACCATTTATTTGAAATGTGCAACAGAGTGGATCCTCATAATCAGGTTGTAAAATCTAAGCACCACAAAGGTGAAAGTACAAATTTGGTGACATGAAAGTCAAAACTGCCATTTTATCCCAGGTAAACATCAAAATACAAATTATAAATTTTATATGTAATTTGTCCAGGTATGTTTTATGCCTTATCATTTTAAGATACAATTTTACAGTTTCTTTTAAGTAGGTGACGATAAGATTAACATATTTATAGGGAAAATTCCTTAAGGACTAAATTTAATTGTGTTCAAAATTTAGCTGTCATATGAACATCCAAACATAATTTTGAAACTTTTGATACCTCTCGAGGACCCCTAGGTTTGTGCAAAGCCATCTTGTGTTCGGGTGCATGGGGACAGATACTAGAACTGATTTGAGTCAGAATCTTATGTATTATCCATACCCCCCAGAATCTCTGCTCTTTATAGTGGCAGTGAGGACAAGGCAAGGCAGGGTGGGGGCTGTTCTCCATTTTGCTCTGTAGAAAAATGCACAACAAACATTCAGTAACGCTCGCCTGACCTTCCTATTGAATCACAGAATGAACGAACATAAATCAAGGCTGACAAGGCTGAGTCTCCCTCTCTTCAGAGCTTTGAAAATAATAATATATCATCCTCTAACAACATGCACCCTCCCCACATTTTCCCTCATCCTGTTGGCAAAAGGCCCCTCTATTCAAAAAAAACAAAAAAAAACAAAAAACCTTCATTTATTCCAGTTGAATGTAATTCTTCTGCTATGAAAACAGTATCAGGTTCATATTAAAGAGGAGGTTATTTTATCCGTGGACTTGCCAGAAAAAGACTTGGAAATGAATGATCCCGCAAGCTCCCTGTGTTCTGCTAATGAAAATTCTAGTATGTAGCCAGATGTTTTACTGGGGGAAGAGAATCAAGAGAAGCATAAATTGTCCTGCCACTCAACTGAATAGTGAAGCTGAAATTAGAGTGATTCACTATGAACATAATTGGATGGAATGTTTATCTTTAAGGGAAGAGAGAGAGAGAGAGAGAGAGAGAGAGAGAGAGAGAGAGAGAGAGAGAGAGATCTACTGTCCTTATATCTTCATACTTTTTTTTTTCCTTTTGAAAAGCTATACTTGTGAGAATCTGGGACATCTTGTCCCTGTGATAGAAATAACCTACACTAGTTTTCCTCTTATCTGTTCTCTCCACTAATGATGGGAATTTAATCTCAGGTGGGCAGTATGGTAGCTTAAAAAACAACAAACTAAGCTAAAGCATATGCACAGGTGAAAAGCAAAGTCTACTTTGAAGCAAGGAATGTTCGTGTGAGTCTGTCACGGCCCATGGGGTGGGGGTGGAACCGGTGGGAGGCAATTCTCAAACTGTTTGGAAAACCTTTTCTCCTTTTTCTTTCCTGCTTTCCGTTACTCCCTCTCTCCCTTTCTCTCTATGCTCTCTGTCTTATCCACCTTCCATGCTTATCTAGGAAGGGGTAACATAACGATATAGGTGGGCTACGATCTCCTGAGGGTGCAGCAGCTCAAGCCTTAAGATAGTTACATGGAAAGAGAAGACTCCGCAAAGACAAAAGTGCTTCTGCTGCAACGGGCCATTTACCACCAGACTTCTGTGCACTTAGAACAACGTGAAAATGATTGCTTTTTCATCTTCAATAGTTCTTTCAGAATTGCATACAGTGTATTTTGATCACACTCACCAACGACTCCTTGATGAGCTCATCTCAGAGCTGCCCCTCCCACCCTAATCCTCTTTCAGTATTCATATCCTTTCATATTTTTTAAAGATTTATTTATTGATTATATGAAAATACACTGTAGCTGTTTTCAGACATACCAGAAGAGGGCATCAGATCTTATTACGGTTGGTTGTGAGCCACCATGTGGTTGCTGGGATTTGAACTTGGGACCTTCAGAAGAGCAGTCAGTGCTCTTAACCGCTGAGCCATCTCTCCAGCCCCCATATTTTTCTTTTTTAAAATAAGTAACCAATTCCAATTTGTGCTGCCCACATGCTTCTGAATATGGTGCCATGCACTCAAACATGTTGAACAACCAGGAGCCACATCTTTAATAAAAATGGATTCTCCCATCCCCAAAAGCCACTAACTATCTATAGCTCATTAATTAAGTGTGTGACTTCATGAAATTCTCCTCACTCCATGGTAAAATGTATACTAGCTTCACCTTATGCAGGTTTCATGCAGACAAGCACAGACCTGTGAGTTCATGCACGCAATTGTCTTGGGATGTCCACGATTGAACCAATAGGCTTAAATTACCATGCTAGGCATTATTGAAGTTCATGAGATAAGTAGGCAGGTAAGACTGTTGATGGTTTCTTATATCCAAGAGGCTTCCATGAGTACCTTGGAGCACTATGAAAGCTAACCAGTGGAGAGCAAACTTCTTGGTCAATACCACATTGACTTTTCCATGGACTGTGATCAAAGTTTGTGGCATCTTCCATAACAGGATGACACAATCAAGTTCCAGTGGGAAATAAAGAGCAATGGTGATAGCCTGTGTAGTTTTGGGAGTCTCCAAGACCTTCTAATTCACAGGGAGCAGCCAGGCATCTTATACTGGGTACCACTCTTCTTATTGGTACCTTATGCATTTTGGGATGTGCATAATCCTCAAAGAAAAGCTTTAAAAGGGAGCAAATGTATGGCTTTTGTCAAATAAGGTAACTAATACTCCCATATGGTTTATGTTTTTATCCTCCCAGTATTAACTAGCACCTGTAGTTTTTAATGTACTGTATTATTAAGTTTAAAGACTGACAGAACAGGGTCCCCAATGAAGGAGCTAGAGAAAGTACCCAAGGAGCTGCGGAGGTTTGTGGCCCCATAGGAGGAACAATATGAACTAACCAGTACCCCCAGAGCTCCCTGGGACTAAACCACCAATCAAAGAAAACACATGCTCTAGTTGCATATGTAGCAGAGGATGGCCTGGTCAGGTCATCAATCGAAGGAGATGCCCTTGGTCCTGTGAAGGTTCTATGCCCTAGTATAGAGGAATGCCAGGGCCAGGAAGCAGGAGTGGGTGGGTTGGTGAGCAGGGGGAGTGGGGAGGAGATAGAGGATTTTTGGAAGGGAAACCAGGAAAGGGGATAACATTTGAAATGTAAATAAAGAAGATATCATCTAATAAAAAAAAAAAGTAAAGGCTGGCAGAATGGGTGAGTAAATGTGCCTCTAGGATTCTGAGCATAATTAAGCTGTAGAGGACGTTCCACTGACTTCTGTCATTTCACTCACCATAACATTTTCCTCAGTGCCTCTCTGTGTCTATCATCTTGTGCTATGTGAAGAGGAGTGATTTGGAAATGACCAAACAATGCCTCTGAGGGGACAGCATTTACAGTTTCTATAGAGGGCCTTCCTTGCATCTTGTGTTATAACAATCTCTAGGGGCAAGCAGGGTTTACACTGAGGGTTTAAACTCTTTCTGGGTTATTTACTTATAATTATATGCTTAATTATTCTCTATCTGCATAGATTAGGATCCTGTTTAATTCTTTTGCATGTTTTAAATGGGTAATTTGGTCTTACTGGGTTTTGAAATTCTTTATATATGTTGGGTAAGAATCTTTTATCAGCTTAATTATTCTCTCTATATCTGTGTAGATTAGGATCCTGTCCAATTCTTTTGCATGTTTTAAATGAGTAATTTGGTCTCTTCTTGTCGGGTTTTAAAATTCTTTATATATATAGGGCAAGAATCTTTAATGAGATATGCCCTTTTTTCCAATTTTTATTAGGTATTTATTTCATTTACATTTTTAAATGCTATCCCCCAAAGTCCCCTATAAGCTCTCCCCTGCCCCCCTACCCACCCACTCCCCCTTCTTGGCCCTGGTGTTCCCCTGTACTGGGGCATATAAAGTTTGCAAGACCAAGGGGCCTCTCTTCCCAATGATGACTGACTAGGCCATCTTCTG
>NC_034608.1:45698958-45700360 GCF_900095145.1 Mus pahari
TCTGTAGATATCTGTTAAATCCATTTGTTTCATAACTTCTGTTAGTTTCACTGTGTCTCTGTTTAGTTTCTGTTTCCAGGATCTGTCCATTGATGAAAGTGAGATGTTGAAGTCTCCTACTATTATTGTGTGAGGAGCAATGTGTGTTTTAAGCTTTACCAAAGTTTCTTTAATGAATGTGGCTGCCCTTGCATTTGGAGCATAGATATTCAGGATTGAGAGTTCATCTTGGTAGATTTTACCTTTGATGTGTATGCAGTGCTCCTCCTTGTCTTTTCTGATAACTTTGGGTTGGAAGTCGAATTTATTCGATATTAGAAAAGCTCCTTCAGCTTGTTTCTTCAGACCATTTGCTTTAAAAATTGTTTTCCAGCCTTTCACTCTGAGGTAGTGTCTGTCTTTTTCCCTGAGATGAGTTTCCTGTAAGCAGCACAATGTTATATCCTGTTTGTGGAGCCAATATGTTAGTCTATGCCTTTTTATTGGGGAATTGAGTCCATTTGTTAAGAGACATTAAGGAAAAGTAATTGTTGCTTCCTGTCATTTTTGTTGTTAGAGTTGGCATACTGCTCTTGTGGCTGTCTTCTTTTAGGTTTCTTGAAGTATTACTTTCTTGCTTTTTCTAGGGCATGCTTTCTGTCCTTGTACTGGTGTTTTTCCCGTTATTGTCCTTTGAAGGGCTGGATTCGTTGAAAAATACTGTGTGGATTTGGTTTTGTCATGGAATACTTTGGTTTCTCCATCTATGGCAATTGAGAGTTTTGCTGGGTATAGTAGCCTGGGCTGGCATTTGTGTTTTCTTAGGCTCTGAATAACATATGTCCAGGATCTTCTGGCTTTTATAGACTCTGGTGAGAAGTCTGGAGTAATTCTAATAGGCCTGCCTTTGTATGTTACTTGACTTTTTTCCCTTACTGCTTTTAATATTCTGTCTTTACTTAGTGCATTTGTTGTTCTGATTATTATGTGTTGGGAGGAATTTCTTTTCTGGTCCAGTCTATTTGATTCTGTAGGCTTCTTGAATATTCACGGGCATCTCCTTCTTTAGGTACGGGAAGTTTTCTTCTATAATTTTGTTGAAGATATTTGCTGACCCTTTAATTTGATAATCTTCATTCTCATCTACTCCTATAATCTGTAGGTTTGGTCTTCTCATTGTGTCCTGGATTTCCTGGATATTTTGAGTTAGGATCTTTTTGCATTTTGCATTTTCTTTGATTATTGTGTTCGTGTTCCCTATGGAATCTTCTGCACCTGAGATTCTCTCTTCTATCTCTTGTATTCTGTTGCTGATGCTTGCAACTATCATTCTTGATTTCTTTCCTAGGGTTTCTATCTCCAGAGTTGTCTCCCTTTGGGTTTTCTTTATTGTTTCTACTTCCATTTTTAGATCCTGCATGGT
>NC_034608.1:45700685-45788072 GCF_900095145.1 Mus pahari
CTTCTCAGAGTTCAGATTTCTCTGTGATTCTTTGATTGTGGGCTCCTGTGAACCTGAGATTCTGGGTGTTTCTGATTTCTTGGCAGTCAAGCTCCTCTGAGTCACTCAAAAACTATTGTGACCCAGCTCTTGTTATCCTGGGATCCTGTTGTCCTAAGATTCTGGGCACGTTATAGTGCGTGGAAGTGGTGTCTCCTTTGAGGACTGTGGTGTTGTCTGATCCGTTTGAAACCAAGGTAAACCTGAACTGATTAAAAGGAACCTGAGCCTCTGGTCAGGAAAGGGTCTGGTGTCCTTGTTCCTGCTGTCACAGGCCTGTCACTATTGGATTGGAGCAGCTGTTGTGTTCCACTCACCAGTGATCCTAAGATCACTCGGGCAGTCCTCTAGGGACCATGGGGGTGTCCGCTGAATCCACACCCTAGGTGACCTGGTGCTGGCGCAGACCCGATGGGATTTGTGCCCCTGGCCAGGCTGGTTCTCTGCTTCCCTAGTGCTGTCACAGGCCCATCACTATTGGATTGGAGCAGATGTTGTGTTCCACTCACCAGTGATCCTAAGATCGCATGGGCTGTCCTCTAGGGACTGTGGGGGTGTCTGCCCACTCTACGCCCTAGGTGACCAGGTAGGTACTGGCGCAGACTGGATGGGTGAGATATGCCTTTAATGATGTTTTTATTCTAATTGGTGCCACCTCATTCTCCATACAGTGTTTAAGGAAACGGACATTTGCAATTTCAGTGAAGTCAGGATTAAAACCTTTCTTTTGTCAATTGTGCCTCTCATATGGTCGATGACGAGTCATCCCCATGTTTTAGCTCTTCTACGATTTGGCTTATCTTGTTGTCTTCTATGGGTTTTAGAACTTTGTGTTATACATTAAGAACCATGATCAACTTTTTAAGTGATCACTGTAAAGGGCAGAGATCTGTGTCTAAGTCCATAAATGACATCCCAAGCAGTATTTGTTGTAAAGCTGTTTTCCCTCCATAATACCTTTGCCAATGATTACTTGCCTATAGTTTGGGCTTCCTGTTCTGTTCTACTGACCCAGCTTTCTATTCTTTGCCCAATAACACAGTGCCTTGATTACTGTAGCTGTATAAGAAAACTATAAATTATGTAATTTCAGTCCTTCAACTATTTTATTCTCTTTCAATATTGTACTGGACATTCTGTTCTTTTACCATGCTTTAAAATTACTAGAATTGATTCTGTGTGTTTTTATGGTGATTGCCTTGAATTTATAGATCAAGTTGGGGAGAATTGACATCATAATAATGCTGAATCTTTCTACCATAAACATGAGATAATTTTCATGCATTTATCTCTTTATTGTTTTACTTTATCATAACTTAGTTTCCTTCATTTAAATCTTCTACATGTTTTAAACTTCACACTTAATCCCATTTTTTGATGTGCTAATGTAAAATGATACTGGTTTTTAAGTTATAGTGGTTGTTGCTGACATCTAAGGAAGAAAGTGTGTATGTTTTAACTTTGTATCCTACATACTTTCTATAATTGTTTATTAGTTGTAGAAGTATGTTTGTAGATTATTTTGTTTTCTATAGTAATAATTATGCAACTATAAATAAAAATACTTACATTTTCTGGTCTCCCTGTAGGAACTTTGTGTGTAATCAGAGAAGAAAATTAAGTCCTCAGTCATTGAGGACTGAAGTAAGTTTGTTTCATAATTCAGGAAAGTCTTTTTATTATTCTCCAACTGAAATCAATAGCATTGAGCTACATAGGCACTAAGTCACTTTCAATTTTACTATGACATATTTTATAAGCAGTTCTACTCTCTTGGTTTTCATTTTTCTTTCTAAGAATGTTTTGGCCTTGAACAGAGTCCTGGAGACTCATACTTTACTATTTCTGGAGTAAGTTTCCACCATTTGTATTCTTTAAGTTGTCTTGACAGCTTCCCAGAGAAGGCTAACAGTAAATTAAGGACAAACATCACAATGATAAGATTGTATTCACAAGCTTTTTTTTTTCTTCCAAGCTTCATGGATTATTCACCCATTGGTTTGAATATACAAAGAATGGAATGGGTAATATTCATCTAAGAATATTTCAAAATTTAAGCATTTAGCTGTGAGTTCCTGTGAAGACCTTTGTACAAGCAGTTTACAAGGAAGAGGCAATGAGATATGGCCACCAAGCTGTGGTTTGATTGTTAATTTAATCTAAAAGAGCTGATGCCTTTCATTCCCTGTCTATCATACCAGAACTTATCCGACACTTTCTAATTTCCCACTAGTAGAAGAATTAGCTGGATATACACTGCTAACCTCTTGTCAGGGAACTTCAATCTGATCCATAACAATGCCTTAAAATGTGCTTAGTTCTCGTCTGGCCTGATCGCTAAAGCTCAGTAGTGTAGAAGTTCTCAGGAAGAATCTACCCAGTGAAATATGTGTACGAACACTTGCTTTCTTGTTTTCTTGAGATGATTATGGTACAAATTATACTCAAGAGAACTGCTTATTATTCTTTTTATCATGTGAGATAATATTCCAGATGTGTTTTAGAAAAGGAAGGATGATATCTGTAACACCGTACTCAGTCTTTTTATGTCCCTAGCTGTGTCCTGCACATGTATCCTTGGCAGACCAAATAAACAAATGAAAATATGAAACTGTCTTTAGACATATATTCATACAATGCACAAAGTAATATACAGTAACATCTGACTAGAATATGTGGCACATTACTAGAAGCTTAGCATGATGATACACCTCAGTAATTCCCACTCACAGAAAGCTGAGGCAGGATATTCAGGAGTTATAAGCTAATTTGAACTACATAAAGAAAAAAAATTCTATCCCCCAACTATGAATAATAAAATCAAGTTTCAATGTTCTTTTTAGAGTGTCCAACATGTTTGAGTATATTCATTTGTTTGATAATGAATGACAGATTATTATTTGAAGATATCTAGATATATCAAAAATAAACTGCTCATCAACAACTGTTAGGGGTCTTAACCCCTTGGTTGGGAATATAGACAGTAAGCAAAGAAGTATGAATGTAAGATGGAGATCATTACTATAAAGATACAGAAAATAAAAGCTAGAGACATAGCAGGTGATGCTTCAGATAATATAGCCGTGGAAGCCTGAGTGATGTAGTTACATTGAGCATAAAACTGAACAAAGGAAAGAAATAATTCACATGGGCATAAACACAAGAAAAAGGGTCATAAGGGAAAGAGTAGGCTTATCTTGATAAGAAAATTTTAATGCCAACTTCTAACTTATGGCAGGATAATGAGTGTAGAGGTGCAGCAGAAAATGAAGTCAGACATTGATGAGTTGGCTTCCCCTTCATGTGCACAAAAGGGAAGATCCTGTTAAGGATCATCTCAGTTCCAACGTTATCATTACATATACACAAATGTACTCATGTATTGCAAGATGAACATCTGAATTTCAAAGGTAATTAGGATAAACTAGGTGGGAGGAAAGGGGATAAAGATTCATCTTTAACCATCTACTTTCTAGACACCACTTGAGAAATATGAGTACCAATATATCAGCGACCTCTGAGACAGAGAGCTTAGTCAGTGGTAGAATAATATCCTTGAGATGTTGCCCTTGGGGGCTTGACCAGATGCTGTGAGAGACTTGTGATAAGAAAACAAAACAAAAAAACAAAACAAAACAAAAAGATGTTTTACAGTTTGAAGAATACCAACCTAAAGCCAGAAGACGGCAAGAAACAATATGCACCTGAAGACTGATAAAATAAATGTCCTCTCACTTAAGTTTCTACCTCGCAGCACCTGCCTCAATAAAGCCACTTACGGATTAACAACTAAAGCTGTGTAACAACTCCAAAAGTATAATTTTCTTCTTTCTCCTTCATTCCATTGCTCTTAAGACATCAGTGAAACTGGAAACCTACTGCTCTGACAGTGGGTCTTCTCATTCTTGGAAGACAATCTCCACCTCAGGCAGTTGCTAGCTGATGTCTACTGTTGTGTCTGCCTGCTGTCTTGACTTCTAACAAAGAAACCAGAACTCTCTCTTCCTTTCAGCTTTTCTCTTTCTAGCAACTGGCAGGAAATTCAGGTTGTCAACCCTAGTGTTTGTTTTTTGTTTTTTGTTTTTTCCTCAAACACCAATAAAATTATCTTCAAGTTTCCTTCTGAGTCTGCTTTTAAATTCTTTTCAATGAGACCAAAAACCTGTAAAAAGGACCCCGTGTTTGAGGTACAGTTAGAGCTTGAAAACTTTTTAATTCCTAGAGCAGTAAATGGCATACATAACTCCTAAATTACTATAACTATCATTCCTGTCTATTTTATTTAGTATAAATTGATTTGTACTAATTTCTCTCTTCCAGGCAGATTTATCAATTTTAGGATATCAGAATTCTATTATTTCTCTGTCTTCATCTTGTGAGCTGAGTTTCCTTCAAAGAGACTACCTTAGAGCTTCTAGATCATGTAAATTTCTCTCTCTCTCTCTCTCTCTCTCTCTCTCTCTCTCTCTCTCTCTCTCTCTCTCTNTCTCTCTCTCTCTCTCTCTCTCTCTCTCTCTCTCTCTCTCTCTCTCTCTCTCTGTGTGTGTGTGTGTGTGTGTGTGTGTGTGTGTGTGTATTATGTTATTGTCAATATACCTCTGTCTCTAAATGCTGAGGCCCAAAAGAAGCCTGAACCTGCAAATAGTATTTAGGGTCTTGTTTATGCAGCCATTTCTAGGAGAGATTGTTTCGCAGAAATCTTCCTGATATTCTGGCTTTAACATTCTTGCTCTTCTTCTGCCCTGTCCCCTTATCCATAAATGCAGGAGCTGTGATGTAGATGTGAAAGATCCAAAGGAGGGAGCAGTATTTGGAAGGCAACTATTACTTTTGATTTTGTGTTTGATAATACTGCCAGTTGAATTTGCAAGTATTTGAATTAACTTTTTTTTCCAGGTAATTTTCCTCCACAAATGCTCTTTGAGAGGAAACCTAATGTTGCAGAAAAGTGGGTTGTCATTAAGAACAACCAGAGACGCTAATATTAAGACTCAGAAAAGAACCTTGGAGGGGCAAATTAAATTTTTCTTCCCCAAATACAGAGGAATTCTGGGAAATATGCTCAACAGACACTTGAAGGATAAGATTAGTCACCCTAATTGTGGAACTGTGGTGGCTGCAGAATAGACTGAAAATCCCATATACTTTCTCAAATCTTAAAAGCTGACTTTCAAGACCTACAATTTTCTTGAGTCTACTTTAATTCAATATATGGACAATTTTCTTCTGTGTACTCATGATGCTTGTTTCAAAAATACAACCTTATTACAGCTGGGAGTTAGAGAGGGCTATGAAGTATCAGAAGCTAAAATGCAACTTCTGCGGGACAAGGAGCTTGTTTATCCCCCAGAGGCAGATAGATAGAGAAAGGGAATGTAGACAGATAATCAAGGCAATAAACTCAGGCCTCTTCCTCACCCTGCTGCACCCTACTGAGCAGAGACACAGGCCTGGCAGAGTTTTTCTTCAGTCATCAGGGCTACCTTGTCCCTCACCAGTCACCAGTCTAGGCTGGTTACCTAGAGCTATGGGTCTATCAGCATCAGTTTCTTTGTTTAAGCTAACACTAAATTAGGGGAAGAAGTTGCATCCTAAACCATCAAAACCATTTAAAACTCTTAGCCTTCCAGGGGAAGCATGAACTTGTGTCCTCTCTGCCCTGAAGGGAGTATTTCTCTTTGTGTGCTTTGCTCAGTCTCTGTCTCTATCTCTGTCTCTGTCTCTGTTTCTCTCTCTTTCTGTCTCTGTCTCTCTCTGTGTGCATTCACATGCTTCTTTAATTATTTTTGTCTCTGTCTCTCTCTCTGTGTATTCACATGCTTCTTTAATGATATTCGTTGCCTTCTGCTAACCACTATATATTCATTTTTCTTTCTGCCTTTTAATTCTTTAATTATCAGAGAAAATGAACACAAACAAGACTCCTAAAATGTAACACCTTATTGTCAGGAAGTTAAGTAGATCATATAGTGCTCCTTTGGATTACTTATAAATCCTGACTAACCTATTGTTATCAGAAAATTTCCTACCAGAAGTCAGATAAAGATGTTTCTATGACTGGCCAGCTATTGTAGAAATTAGGTTTCAAATCATTCATTAATTGTTAAATTACATGGCTGGAGAGATGGCTCAGCAGTTAGGAACACTGACTACTCTTCTGAAGGTTCTGAGTTCAAATCCCAGCAGCCACATGGTGGCTCACAACCCTCTGTAATGAGATCTGATGCCCTCTTCTGGGGTGTCTGAAGACATCTACAGTGTACATGCATATGATAAATAAATCTTTAACAAAATTGTTAAACTACTATATATAAAGTTAAGACAAGAACAGACATTTACAATTGAACACCCTCCCACCCAAAAGATCAAAAAGCAATACCTCAATTAAAACATTTAGAAATCATGTTAAGCTGGGGCTGGAGAATTGAGTTGGTTCAGCAGTTAAGAGAGTTTTCTCTATAGATAAAAGGGGTGGGATTTGTATCTTAGCAGCAATAAAGCACCAGTAGCCCCATCCCCAAGGGTAGTGAAATCATAAGGATGCTTAGAAATTTCTGGTTTCTAAACAAGCTGAAAGAACATAGCCCCAAGTTCAGGGAGAGTCTTTCCTTTCAAGGAATAGACAAAGAAGATTAGAGAAGGATACATGATGGTCATTTCTGGACTTCATGTTGCACACATAGACATGCTCACCTGCACACACAGATGTCCATTGCTTTCACCAATACACACACAAAAAATTAAATGAATAAATAACCATATAAACCAATTCTCAGCTTTAGAATACTCAAGTCATACCCTTTTAAGTCAGTCCTTTGGGTTTTTTTTTTTTTTTTGATTATTCACATGAAAAGGGAAACACATTGAAAATATTGACTGGAAATGTTTGGGAAGGTAAGGGTCTCTGGTATACTTGAATCAGCATATTCACCCAGTGGCCAGAGGGTATCATCTTTGCATGAGAATTATCTCTTCTGCTTTTGTCTACCAAGCACAGGTGAAGGACTCACCTTAGAGTTTTCTTTACTAGTTCCATAGTCTGTCCTATTAGTAGATAGGGGACTCCAGTTTGGTAAAGCCAGGATCTAGAAGCAGTTTAAAGCATTTGTGCCTGTTAGGAAAAGATGCAAGAGAGAGGTAATGTATATTTCAATTGTAAACACGAGCATTCTGGGAATGAAATCATGTGAGTGAAAAGAAGAAGAAAAAAAAGAAGCTATTATTTGTGAAGTGCCTATATTCCCATGCTGGAGTTTTGTTTGGTGTAAGCTTGTGCAGGTCTTATAAATGTGTACTCAAAGTCTCTGTGAGTTCATATGTACTTACATTGACTCCATTGTGTCTGGATGATGCTGTCTCTTAAAAATTGTCAACCATCTCGGGCTCTCACAATCTTTCCTCTTCCTTGCCCACATAGATCCCTGAGCCTTGGAGGAGGTGGGGTTGATGAAGACATCCCATTCAAGGCTCAGCATGCCCAAGTCTCTGAGTCTCTGTACACTGCCCAGCTGTGGTTCTCTGTGTTAGTTACTACCCACTGTAAGAAGAAGCTGCTCTGATGAGAGTTGAGCAATGCACCACTGATGTATATGAATAGCAGTATGCCATGAGGAGTCATTGTAGTTGACAATAGCTGCTTATATGATTTTGTAGTTTTTGAATTTACATTGCTAAAAGGATAGGACTTACAACCAGGTTTAAAAATTAAAGCAAAGAATTTAAAACTTGTAACTGGTTTATTTCTCTTATTCTTTTATCTTAAATAATTTTCTTAGAAAGGAAATTTATATGTTCTGGGCTTAAGCAAGTGTGGTGGAGGTTTTCTGAGATGTGTCAGAGAAAAAGAAGTAGTGTTTCACAGGGAATCATCCCCGTTTTTACCAGTTGTGTTAGTTGGTTTTGGTTCATTCAGCAAGAAGCACAAATAAGATGCTAGGATTAATATCTTTTCCCTTTTTCATATGCTTTAATCATTTCTTATCTTTCTGGTTTGGCATAATTCTATAAAACTTTTGTTTCATTTATGTTATTCTGCATATTATTAAGAAAACTCACTGCATGTGACACCTTTATTTTAATCTTCAAACATTTCCTTAGTGTGATCCAACTCCTAATTCTGCTCTAGTTCTTACTGAACTAGAGGACTACAAGAGGATTAACATGTCTGCTTATTGGTAGCCAATTCACTTATTTCCAGATATGTACAGGAGAAATGCCTATTGGAAGTACACATATATCTATAACATAAATGAGGAGGGATACAGGCTGAGAGGTGGCTTAGTGCCTAATGGTGCTTGCCACATAGCCTGCTGTCCTGAGTTTGACTCCCAGAAACCACATGATGGAAATAGATAAATGACTCCCACTTGCAAATTGTTCATTAACCTTTAGGTATGCACTGTGGCACATGGCCGCACACATTCATGCACAACACTCACACACACACACACACACACACACACACACACACACACACACACACTAGCATATGAAAACTTATCTAAAAGGTAAACAGAATATAAGGCCATTTGTATCCTTTATATATTCAGTGGGACTGAACTACATGAGATTAAACCTGCTCAACTGGTTGAACTCAGAGCTTTAACTAAGACATACCATTTAACACAACCTTAAGCAATAAATATATACAGGGGGGCTGCTAAGCATTTGGAGTAGTTATTTTTCTCAGTACCTCAACAGAATATTGAAACAAAGCAGCTTAAGGGAAAAAGGATTTGGATCATGATTTCACAGAACAGTCAGTCTAACATGGCATGGAAGGCACTGGGCTGCCTCAGCTTTGTCTGTCATGATGGCTTGTGGGTAAGCTCCACCCGTGGTTTTGGCTTATAGCATGACATCTGGGTGTATCCGAAAGCTGAACATGGAAGAGACCTAAGCTGCAATCCCCAAGTCCTGTCCCCAGTAGCCTATTCCAAACAGCTAGGCCACTCAACCCAAAGTTGTCACTACATCCCAAAGTATCACGTTTCATGAGCCAGTTTAAATCCATAAGTCCATGAGGGGTATTTTATTCTCAAATCTTAGCAAAGACTATGCAAAGAAGATTTTAAAATCTCCATAGATCTACCTATTAAACTAGATTGCAGAATTATTAAATGCTATACATTTACTCAAACTCTTAGCAATTATGGCAAGTAGGTAAGTAACTAGGGACAGGGACAAATACCTATTCTAATTTACAAAGTGTTCTTTCTTTGATTTTCACTAAAAGTCTCTTTAAGAGAGAATAGTCTTAAAGACTCCTTGTGCTTTATCTGTGGTCCTGTATGGTGCTCACTGTCTTAGTCAGGGTTCTCTAGAGTCACAGAACTTATGGCTAGTCTCTATATAGTAAGGACATTTGTTGATGACTTACAGTCTATGGTCCTACTACCCAACAATGGTCAGCAGCAGCTGTGAATGGAAGTCCAAGGTTCTGGCAGATGTTCAGTCCCACAAGGGAAGCAGGCAAAGAAGAGAATCTTCCTTCTTCCAACATCCTTATGTAGATCTCCAGAAGAAGGTGTGGCCCAGATGTGTACCACAACACCTGGATCTGGGACTTGCTTTGTCCCAGATGACCTTGAACTCTGAGATCTCCTTGCCTTAGTCTCCTGGTATTCATAGCCACTGTGCCTTAAGATCTCCATGCCAAAATCCAGGTCAGAAATTTGTATCTCCCAGCCTCAAGATCAGAATCAGAGGCGAGCCTTATACTTTTGGATTGTAGTTCATTCTAGATATAGTCAAGTTGACAACCAGGAATAGCCACTACAGAACCACATGCAGAAACATTGCTGGCTATTAACCATATGTCTTCTCCTGTGAGCTGAACTGGAAACTGGAAACTGAACATGCCTGGCCCATCACATTTAAATTGAACCAACTTATAAATGAGTCTATTGTTGAAGTGCATGCTCATCTGAATGAATTTCCTGAACAAGATCCTACAGTTCATTTCCTTTGTATGGGACAGCATTACTGTGGGGGTCTCTTTACACTTGTGTACCTCCAGGTACTAAGTTTTCAGCACTATTTTAAATATCTAACTTATTTTGGCTTTGTATTCACCGAGGATGTGAATAGCCCATTGTGGATTTTTGTGAAATAAATAGCAACTGAAACAATCCCAGAATATTTCAAATAAATATTGAATAAATATTGAAGCCAAAGGTAATGATTTGGTCGATGAAGCGGAAAACAGAGTCGTGGTTCATGATGCCATGCTTGAGAGATTCCTCCATCCTCAGTTACCTCTTCCCAGGGCCCCCTCTAGTTCTCCCTTCTGGGTTGGACTTACTATAAATAGCTTTAGAAGGACTATAATTTCAAGACATTCACTTTGAAAGTGACAGTCACAAACAATGGGGAAAAAAAAAACCCTGGAAGATGTAATGTTGGATGGAATTTATATCAAATAAACCTGTAATAAACATATTTTACTTCATCACCTTAGTCCTTCCAATAAAAAAAATCATTTCCGCTTTATTTAAATCATTCTTTTCTGTTGATTAACTATGACCCTGTGGCAAAATACAAAATTGAAAATATAGATTTATCTGCTCCATAGTACCTATTGCTTTTTTATGGGAATAACATGAGCACAGAGATCTTAGGTGCATGAAGTTTCTCAAATTATTTGATTTTTAAAATCTGATCTACCTTGGGAGATAATGTGAAAAGGTATTTTGTAATCATTTTATTTCCCATCTTCTCAAATCTGAAGAACTTGATTTAGAATGTTTTTCATACACAATTATTGCCTTTTTTCTTTCTCTTCCAGTGCTCAATGAAGCTTAAAATGTAGAGCCATTTAAACCATAGGGTTTTAGAGACCCCATAATTCAGAGCCATGGGTTTAGAATTTTTCTTAAAAGTAGAACCAATTAACAGAATGCCAATAATTTTTTTTTGTGTGTGTGGAGGGGTAAATAATTGTTTTCAGCAGATGTCTGAGAATAACAGTGGACTAAAATCACATAATATTTAATTACCTGCAAATATAAAATTAGGTAGAAAACAATTTTCTCTAAATTTATCTCTGTGTATAAATACTTAGCATATATATATATATATATATATATATATATATATATATATGTGTGTGTGTGTGTGTGTGTGTGTATGTATATATATCACAGCAAAAATAGTGCTAGAGAAAAACAGCAGTACATTTTTTTTTCTTAAGGATGAACTAACAACATCGGAATCATTAATAATGTAACTGGAAGGAGTTCAAAGTTCATATTCTGCCAAAAGCCATTAGAACTAAATAAGTCAATGTATGCTATATAGCAAATTAAGCAAATGGCAGGGGGTAATTTTCCTTGAAATAAGGGACTATTAACAACCAGCATATGCAATCAGCAAAAAGACTTCAGAAATACTATTTAAAGTAATTTGCAGGTTGCCCAGTGATTACATTTTTTTTCTTTCTCATTTCTACTCAAGAGGATTATTTTTAATTAAAATAATACAGAGTCCAATTTAGCTTGACACACTATAGGATGAATTAAGAGTTTGTTTGGTTGGTTGTTTGTGCTTATTTAGACTGGGTTCCTCCCCTTTCTTTCTCCGTTTTTCACGATCTCAACTGCAGTGCATTTACTTTGTTAACAAGATGAAGAAGAGACATGGAAAGGCACGTTTGCTTTGCTTGCTTTATTTGTGTTTTTATATCTCAAAGGAATTTTATTGTATTCACATCAACTGATACAAGAGGAACAGACCCTGCTCCTTAAGCCTAAAACTAGCTTTGGGATTTCAGTTATCTGGTAAACAAAGGCAAATGCTCACCTCAGCTCATAAACAGTGGTGTTATGCTACGGAGAGGCAATCTGCTTATTTAGCCATCAAGCATGTACTAAGCAGTTGTTCCACGTCTGCCAAGTGTACGGTCACTAAGGGTAAATCCAGTTGATGAAATGGACAAAAGCCTTCAGATTCCTATCACTTACCTTCTAGTCGAGGGAATGCAGATTGTTGACTGCCAAGAATGTCAGTGCCATGTGCTAGTATAAAGAGAAAGGCAATGGGAGGGAGGGAACATGCTATGCACACTGTTAACAAGTTGAAGATTCAAGGCCAACCTCTTCTGTGCTCCATGTTGCCTGGGTAGGAGTTTCCTTTCTGTCGAAGATGTAAGCCCTTCCATCTATATAAGGTTTTACTATGCATTTAAGTCTATACATTTAACTCCCAATAATATGTAATGAACTTTCAAAAACATAATATCTACCGAGCTACAATTTACTATTCAGTTTCCATAATTGGAATGTCCCTGACACAAACAGGGAAACTTAGTCTGAAGGGCTCTGGTCTTTCTTACAATATGATCTCATGGTTGTCCTGTCTCTCACTTGATAAGTACTTGAAGGCACAGCAGAGATCTTAACACTGCTGTATATTGACTGCCCTAAAAGCCTTCGCTGAAATTTCAGGCGACAGCTTTATGACTGCGTAATGCTTTTATTCCACAAATCAGTAAAGCCAGCATCCCAAACAGTGGTCTATCCCTCTTTGGCCATGCTTACAGTGATCACTGAGTGTCTGAATGGCCAAAAGCAGAGAACCACTTCCCTATGTTATCCTCTAGAAGCAGGAACTCTCTCTTCAAAGCAATGCCTTTCAAATGAGCTGAAACCCCTTGAACCAGAAATAGATCAGGAACACTCAAATATACAAAAACAAAAACAAAAACAAAAACAAAACAAAACAAAAAAACCAAAAGACTACAGAGGCCATTCTCATTCCAGCAACATTTATAATCAAATACACTGACAACTGAGATTATTAAATGAGATTTTGATTTCAGAATATGTAAATAAATAAACATACTTGCCCAGTCTATTTAGGGTTACTTGTGTGTATAGGATCTCAGGATCTCATTTAATAATCTCTGTGGTCTGGAGTACACTGTCCACCCATGCAGAGAAAGTCCATTAGAATTTTTCTCCATTATAAGGCATACCTTGACATTAGCTTGCTAACTAGTGGATTTCCATGAGGTCTTCTTATAGATCCTTCATATTTTTAATCCATTCACCAACCTCTCCTCTAGACTACTTTAATCCTTAATATTCAGCCTTCTGCCATAGTTCCACAGTGACACTTTCCTTGGTCTCCACACACTTTTCTGAGGAGCCAAGTACAAGCGTCTCAACCATTAAGCTCTGCTTTTTATCATATTTTTCTCATAATTCTCACTGCAAACATGGCCTATAATGGCACAGACAACCATACTCGCCAGAAAATGCTGCCTGGAAATTTCATCTGCCTAATTAAATAATTGGCTAACTGGGCTGTGGTGGTGCACGCCTTTAATCCCAGCACTTGGAAGGCAGAGGCAGGCGGATTTCTGAGTTTGAGACCAGCCTGGTCTACATGGTGAGTTCCAGGACAGTTAGGGATATACAGAGAAACCTTGTCTCAAAAAAAAAAAAAAAAAAAAATTAAATAATTGGCTATGTGTAAAACCAGTCTTCAATAGTCTTGGGCAAAATGCGAGTAAATTCTTTGCATAATGTTACACAGGTATCCATCATTTTGAGTTTTAACAGAGGCCACTTTCCTTTCTGGAACCTCATTATCAGGGTATGGAATATGAATTTTTATCAACATTGTCTTCTAAGCTGCAACCAGTCCTTATTCAACACCTTTCTTTTTTTTCCAGTAGTCTGGGCATTCTTTAGCCAGTTTTAACGGTCCTAAAAGTATAAAAAGCAGGGGGTATTTTGGAGGTATCTTTCATGGCCATCATCCCATTTTCTGGCACAAAGTAGTCAATAAGACTATTTGCAGTGTGGCAAACTGTCAGGTGAAATACAACTGCCTGCTTAGGAGGAGCTTGGGATGACTGGGTTAGAAGTTTTACTCCTCAGTTCTTGGCCCCACGCTTAAGCAGAACATTATGAAAGTGGAAATGTATTGACTGGGAGGCCCTTCTTATAGTGGTTGGTGGTCATGATGCAGGGAGAGAGGCTGCCTGTGTTGTAGTAATGCTTTATCTCATTTTAATCTATCAATGTGTCCAGCTAGTAAGAATATAGTAATCACAGTAGGGGTAACACTTTGCCTCTCACTTCTGTTTTAAAAATTCACTCATACACACAACCTAACAAAATCAGATTGAGAGGGAGAGAACGAGGGAGAGAGCCAGTGAAAGAGAACACTAGAATTGCTTCTCAAGCTAACGAGTGTGCTAATCAAAGTTATCTATCACATACATATTACAGGACTTTTAAGACATGTTAATGTGCATAAGAGTTTTTAAGGATAATAAATGGAATATACAATTTTGGTCAATAGAATAATTTCTGGCATAATTACAAATCAGTAGTGAGATTTTCCTGAGCTCAGTTGAGAGAAATGCTCCCCCTAGATTATTGTCATAAGAAAACTATGAGGAGCCATGTGACATCTCCAGGCTTCATCTGTAGTGGAACCATTTGGTAAGGTTTTGGCTTAGACAATATTTCTGGACTTTCTGAGACATCACTGAGGAGCGGTCTCATTTGTTTTTTTTTATCTCTTTCATGGCCTTAGAAAGGTTTGCTGTGGCATTAATGTTTCATGAAATTGTCTATTTTAATCAGGAGTATAACATCACCCCAATGAGAATAATGTGCAGCTTCTATGAAGATCTAGGGCTGGCTCTTATCTTGTGTTCATAAGGTTTTTGTTCTCTTTTTTGTCCAATGATAACTGTACTTGAAAGAAATATGAAAGGTAACGGACAAAGACCACAAACCTGGATGAATGTGTACACTTTGTACATTTGTATGAGTGCTCATGTGTGAATGAGTGCAAGAACACATGTGGACACGTGCATATGGAGGCCAAAGGGGATGTCTGTCTTTCTCGGTTGCTCCCCACCATATGTTGTGGCACAAGGTCTCCCACTAAACCTGGGGCTCAACAATTGGCTAGACTCAATGTCCCCTAAGTCTGAGCAAGAGACCTTCCAGTCACAGTCTCTTCAGCTCTGAGCCCTGACACACTCAGCTTTTTATGAGTGTGGTGGGGATTCAAATCAGTATCCTCACGTATACATGACAATCACTTTACCGACTGAGGTGTGTCTCCATAAAACAGTATTTCTGATGTTCACCTATGAAAACAGAAGGCTTAAATGACGATTGATGCAAAACAAATGGCTGGCACATCCCAGCCCAAAACAAATATGGAGAAATTCCATTTGTTTTCCAAAATATTCTTTAGACCCAGACTATTAAAGCAAGGACAAGTCAAAAGGGAATAGTTCAAGTTTCTGGAGATTGTAATGAGTTAAATCTCAGCACTGTCTAAAAATAATGGTATGACAGGTATTTATAAACTCAGCAGAATCTAATGAACCATTTATCCTGCGCTCTTCTCCATTTTCCTGTTTATGTATTGACACATCCCATTTTGGAGAATTGTGTTTTCATATCCTTTGTGCATCAAGCACTTTGTCTTTTCGCTCTCCAGCATATTCACTTCACTGTTCTCCATCATGTGTCAGAAGAGTGGTTTGTTTAGAGTAAACTGTTCAGAGCAATTAATATAAGCCAATCACAACAAGCCCACTCTTCTCCCTGTAGTAGCTGGTTTAATTAGCAGGGATTTGAAGCAACGAATATCCTTCAGTCTTTTGTACCTAGGGATATTTCGTTCCCACTTGTCCCAGAGAGCACAGTAAATGCCCATTATCCATGGGATTTCAGTTAGCAATAATTAACTGTGATGTGAAAACATTGCACAGAACATTATAAAAAAAACAAAAAACAACCCAAAAACATTTTGAGTGGCATAATGAAATTTCAGAACTCACTCTGCTAATCCATAGAAGTGACTCCTCTTGCCTAGTATATTCAGCTCATTATTTGCTACCTACCTGATGGTCATTTAGCAACTGTTCTTTCTTACATAGGTCATGTGATTCTACCTATATCCAAGTAACTTTTTACACTTAAAGTTTCCTGAAAGCATAAAAGCAATGAGTCTGGAAATTGGCATATGCCATCAGAAGTCACAAAGTAATTTATCTGAGATTTAAAAAAAAAAATACTGAAGTTCTCAATAAGGAAATAAAATTAAACAAAAATGCATTCAAATAAAGAATGTTTTCATTTTTAATCATTAAAAATGAAAAACACAAATGAAAGTAGTTTAAACAATAAGAATTTCATCATAAACAAACTTCAAGTATACTTCACTAAGCTTTGGCTGCTGTCTTACTCTCTGTTTTACAAACCTATGGTTAACTTTGTGGATTTAAATAAATGGCACAAAGATCTGTGACCATAGGACTCCATAGTCATATTTTATCATACAAATGTTCTATGCATGCAATACAAGATTTAGGTAGTTCAATTTGCATAGGCAGGTATGTGGAAAAGCTCTATAAGGGCTCATTGTTATCTTGCCTCTGGTACCAACTGGGACTTCAGGGACATATCAACCTAGAGATAGAGGGGACAGCTGTTTTTGGTTTTCAAAAACTAACATTTCACACTTTGTAATCCTGTTGTACAATATTTTTTTTCCTGTTTGTCTTTAAACTTCCTTTTTGAAATTAAGGAGTTGTACACAGGGTTTGTGCAACATGAAAGTTATATAATCTTTAGTATTCTTTTGATAAAACACTACAATTATAAAAACAGATATTACAGAATTAAAAAAAGAAATCACAGCAATCCAGATATTCTCCCCTCCCCACTCTCTCTCCGAGGGGAATTTTACATTTGGGGGTAGCTTAGAGTACTGAAAAAGTCCAGGCAAGTTTGAGTAATGGTTGCCTGACTATGTCTTTGAAAACCAAGCATCAGGCATATAGCACATTGATAAAGCATCTTTTGTACATGTGTAAGGCCCTGGGGCTATCCATCAGTGCTGTCAAATATTAAAATAACAAAAGTAAACCAGCAAACTACAAACATAAAACATGTGAATAAGCCCCTGTTGATTTCTTCATATTCTGTAACATTTTATACAGACAAACCAGAAAGCAATTTATAATGTAGTCATTTTTTATAACCTGCTTATTTAAAATATAGGCTTCATTACTGAATATTTTCATGCAGGTAATGTAAGCCTTGCTTCAGTCACAGATAAACTCACAGTTAAAGATTTGAGCTTATCAAGCATAAGAATTCTCCTAAGTTTTAATTTACTGTATTCCCCTCTTCCCTGGTGTGGGAGTGTATAAGTGTATTTGTAATTATAAATGCCATATTAACAAGTATATATCCGGTGGGAGAGAACTATTTTGACCATGAATTAATGAAAACCAAATCCTTTGTATATTATGTGTGTATGCTAAGTGGAAGGATATTATACAAGCTGGCTTTTGATGCTGTAATTTCCATGATATTTTATTTCTATACACAAAACCTTTTTGCATGTTACCTAAATAAATGCTGACTAAGCTAACTTTGACTTAAACTATATTCTTCCCAGGAACACAAATTCAAAAGAAATGTCCCTAGCCAATCTAGCACTCCTGACATGGAAGAATTAAGACAGATGTAAGGCTAGATGGAAGATGGTAACATAGACAACAGGCTGTCAAGAACTCTGTGTAGAATCAGAGTAAGTATTGCAGTGCTTGGGGAAAAGAAATGGGTTAGTTGCATGCTAATAAAGCTTTATTTATAACTCAGACAGTAGTCGAAACTTGTCTTCCCTTGACATTAACCAACCCATCGGAAGTTACATGTCAGTGTAGCATTTCATATGAATTTCTAACAAATGAACGTATTTAATGACACTCAAATAAAAATAAATCATGGCACAGTGGAAAACTGATCAAAATCATCATTGAGGAAATCCTCTTCCAATTCCAACTGTTTTCATTTCTTATCATTGCGACATTTGTTTCCCATGACTTGATGGCCTTCCCTGCAAGATACACAAAAAAATTATTCTCTTTCCTTCAGGAAGATTAGATTTTTTTCTTCCATGTTTTTATATTTAATCCTTGTAGGTTATTGTTCTGAATGTGCCTAGATCTAAGTCTTTATAGTATTTTAAATATCTCAAGACATTTACTGAATAATTAATCTCCCAACAGGGTTGAATTGTCAGTGCTACCATAATATTGAATATGAAACAATGATTCTTTTCCTTCCTTTTATTAAGATTTCATAAATTCCTCAATACTCATTACTTCTAAAAGGATTAAAGACTTAAGTTAGTTTTAAGACTGTGACTTTTTTAGCTTCAGTAAACAGAATAATTTTTTAATCTTTGATACAGTTTTGACATAGTTCTTCTTCTGTGCAGAGTTGCTAGGATTTAGATATCAATTATATAAGAACCATGTTAGAGACTTCATTCTTTTGAAGTTTTATGATAGATATTTATATCACCTGCAAAAAATATCAAATCACTTGATTTGTACTTTTGTTTTCTCATTTGTTTTGACATTAGGGTCATTTGAGTTGAGTAGTAATCCACTTCTTTAGGTGGTTGGAAGAACATTAAAAACAAGGAACAGTTATATAAGTCAGAATATAAAGACTGAACTACTAGACTATCCTAACCCATTGTTCCTTGGTATTACTAGCTAGAATTCATCGGAAAATTATGATTGATATTTTTTGAGTGAAGAATCTTTTAGTACCACTTGGATTTACCTTACACACATGACCCAAGAGGGACACTATATTACTCTTTATTAGGTGAGCCTTGCACTTTTATATATTGGGTCTCTGCTTATACCTGTGTTTTCGCCCCAGCTGAACCCGTCTGTTTTCCTTGAATATCTTACAAAAGAATTTATGGTTTAAATACGTGGGGGTTTTCACTACTGATATCTTCTTATTTGAGTTTATATCTTTCTTTGTAATTGTCTTCTTTCTATGGGTTTTCAAATTAAATTATTTTCATTTATTTAATTTTTTATCATTTCATACACAAATTATTCAGTATAGTGCATTAGTGCATTTCATTATTAGAGTAGTTTTGGTTTTGTTTATCTAATTTTATTATATATCTTCTGCTCACTTTTGAGTGTTTGTTTTTAATTTGCTATTTGCTATTAAATAATTTAGCTATAGGAAATAAAAGTTTGCATGTTCTAAACCATGATAATTATTCTTTACTTGTAAATGATGACTTCTAGCCACATATTACAAGATATCCCAGTGTCTGGTGTATATTTATTACTTACCAGTGCTAATGAGATGGAAGTAGAAACTGGGAAATGGTTATCTGCCCAGTCCTCTGTGATATCTTTCTGGTTTCTGTCGTACTTGATGTTTTCAGGTCGAGAACCATATAAAAGATGATGTAGCTTCTTCCAGCCTGGTTGCCTGAAATGTGACCCGTAGAATAAAGCATATACTAGGACATGGAACAGAATACGTACTTGAAAGTGCTGAAATTGGTGGGTTTATTTGCCTGAGTCATATTTCATTCGTAAATTAGCGTCATTTTATACTATATTAACTCGACCATTCCAATGACTCATACAGTGACAAGTGTATATGCTTGGTTTGTGTAACATATACAGCACATCTGGCTGTGGATTCTTAGGTAGGACCCAATTAGGACCCAAGATAAATGAGCCATGCCTCTGAATCTGAGATCAGGCTGAAGCTGAGGGGAAGAAGAGTTGGTGGTGTGGAAATCTGCTCTCACAACCTGAGCGTGCCAGACAACATCCCATGATGCTTCTACTCACACCACCTTGATCAAATAGCATACTTCAGAGCCAAGCTGCCTGCCACTTTGATCAGGACAAGCCTAACAAAGTGGGAGCTGTCCGAGAAGGCTTCGCACACCCTTAAAACAGTAAATTCTAACATGTACAGCACGAACTATTCCATCCTGACCAGTATTTATCACTTTCTACTTCTGTTCAATATGCTACTTTTAGAGGGAAGCATTCGTGCAGATTGATGGTGGGACTACGTCTTCCGAGATTGTATTTGTCTGTCTCTATCCATCTGAAATCAATGTTCCAAAGTGTATACTTACTTTACCGCACATCTTATGCTGTTTGTAATTGAGAAGGGTATTTGGGAAATATTGCTTTAAAATTCTTAATTATTATTTCCTATAATAACATGATTGAAAAAGATTGTATTTTTTTAAACCCACAAATTTAAAAATGATTTCAATGTGTATACGTGTGTGTGTGTGTGTGTGTGTGTGTGTGTGTGTATGTGTGTGTGCAGTAGTGGCAGGCATACGTGGCAGTAGCCAACAGTTCATTAACTGAACCTAAGACCTGCTCAACAAGAGGGAAATTATGCTTGGTACTGGAAAACTAAGCTATCTATTCAGTGCTAATGAAGTCATGGTTACTGGTGTAGAAGCTACAACCATTACTTTACTCAATGAGCATAATCACTAACCACCTACAAATATTTGCCCTATACCGCAAATGAGTGTAGACCTCACATCCCAGCAAGGAAACTTTTATTTGAAACTGACTGATTAGAGGCCATTACAGAAACCCACAACCAATCAAAATGTCATAATGGATATATCTATCTACAAAGCACTCCCTCAACCTAAAGTCTAGAAAACACTGCAAAACAGGGGCTAGAAAGATTGTTAAGAGTCAGAGAATCAGGGAGTTCAGAAGTTCGCTTTAAGACTTGTTTCTCAGTAATAGTAAAAGCTACATCTATAAAGTCTCACCAACATGACTGCCCACATGTGAGCTGAGCAAGGATGAACCCATGAACATACCACACTTGACCAAGAGAAGCCCACAGTCCTCAAGCCTACACAAAGAATTATATAGCCAACTGAGGCAAGCTGGAAGCAGGAGAGGTGATCTTCCAAAGAAGAGCACACCCATGATTGTTTGTGCAGTGCCTAACGGTCAGCCATGACAGTGTATGTACAGGTTATTATATGGACTGAGCAGGTTATAGTCAGAAATTTGTACATATATGCATATTCATCTATGATACATATATGCGTATTCATCTATGAATGCTATACCAATCAGAAAACCAAGAGACCTTGAATCTGAAGGAGAGTGGAGAGAATTATATGAGATATTTTGCAAGGAGAAAAAGAGAAATGGAGAAGTGAAGTAATTATAATCTCAAAACTAATAAAAGAATAGAATAAAAAACCAAAAAGAGGGAAACAAAAGAAAAAGTAACTATATAAGTTCTGATAAACTGGCATCTACTAATATAGTGTCTTATTATCATGCACCGCATTCTGTTATTTCCATTTGGTGCCATTTTCTTGTTCCTTCAACTTGATCCAATCTTTATTCCCATTGCACAGTTTCCTTTGCTAAAAAGTTTCCTGTACTATTGTAAGGGCAGGAATTTGTATCCAGTTATATTATTTTTAATTTTATTTAATACGTATGAGTGTTTTCCCTTTATGTATGTGTACCACATATGTGTTTGTCCTCAAGTAGGCCACAGGAGGGCATCAGACCCTCTGGACCTGGAGTTGTCACAGATGATTGTGAACTGCTGTTTGGGCTTGAATCAAATCTAGCTAGTGATCTTAACTATCAATCTCTTCCCAGCAATCAATTATAAACTTTCTAGACTATCTTCAAGAAATTAGATGAGAGTGTTTAGCTGATTTATATTTATTCTGACTTGTTTTAAATAATAGTAGTAGTAGTGGGAAAAATAGTAATATAAAACAGATTTATTTTTATTACCAAATAACCTCATAGTCATTTTTATTCCTTATCATGAGCAGTCTAGGAAGTTGCGAGGCTTTATCAGAACACAGGAAACACTGATTTCACTAAATGTTGTCAGCAGAATGACATGGTCATTGAAAATTTCCTCTTTTTTGTTAAAAAATCTTTATTTTTTAAAATAGAATATGTTTGTTAGTTCTTTCGGAGTTCCATTAATGTATAAAATGTATTTTATTGTGTCTACTCAATACCAGTCCTAATTTCTTGCAGACCCACCTTCTATTTGCCAAACCGTTTCTAGGTTCTCAATGTTTTGTTTTGTTCTGTTTTCTTCTCATTTTGGTTTGTTTATTTTTTATAATGCACTAAGCCAAGCTTCTGCTGTGCAAATATTTGTGAGTATGGGACCATACACTGGAGCCTGCTCAACATATTGGGGACTTCCCAATTATAAAGCTATATATTCTTCCTACCCTGGCAGCCAGCCAGCCACTGTCAACAATTTCTCAGCAGCACCTGGTGTGGGCTTGTGATCCTTTCGCTCTTCCTTCATGCAGAAATGTTGATTGGGTTAATCTTCTAAAGACCTTGTGGAGATAGTAATAGCTGCTGTGAATTCCTGAGTACAGTAGTCTTGGCAGCATACGGAAAATACCGATTTGTTCTGTATTTGCAAGTTCTGTGTTAACTGCTGCCCACTATACAGAGCTTCTCTGATGGGATGGCAGTAACCTATGGATATAGAGATAATGACTTATAGTGCGTGGGATAGTGTTTTAATTTATCAAATTAAAAGTAGTAGGTTCACTCCTGGGGCCCATGAGCTCCTGGGCTATGGCTTCTTAGTCAGATTTATAATACAAAGTATAGTCTTCCTCCTGTGCAGTATGCCTTAAATCAAATCAGAAAGTATTTAATTACTTACATAAATGCATACCACTATTGCCCCCAATGGCCATATACGGCCTTGTGGGTCATATTGTAGCTCAAATTGTTCACAACTCGCTAAGGCTGTTGATGTTTCTCCACAGCAGACTTGCATAGTTATCCCAGTGCTATAAAAGGGAGCAAGTAGGGAGGGAAGTCAACCCCAGCTTGATTTCTCCATGTTCTGTCACCAAAATGTGTGATGCCTTCCACTACAGGACTTTAGTGTTGAGTTCTGGTAGGCAACCAAAAAAACAACCGCAAATGTCTACATCATTTTGTGGTTCTCTGGGATAACCCTAACTAAGAATTTGTCGGCAGATATCCTATGCCTGCCACTGGCTTTTTATTTGACATGTATGGTTATGGAAGGAGGAATATCCTGTTGTAGTGTAACTTCAATTAAACTCTCTCTCTCTCTCTCTCTCTCTCTCTCTCTCTCTCTCTGTGTGTGTGTGTGTGTGTGTGTGTGTGTGTATGTGTGTGTGCGTGTATGCTAAATATGTGTATGTATGAGGTTTATGAAGTAATAAATTTACATATTTACACATGGCTTTTCCAAACATCCTTATGGTTAGTTATCCCTCCCTCATCTACTTCTTTGCCTCTTCCTGCTACCTGTTTCTCCACTTATATTTAGAACTCTTTTTCAATAATTCTCCGTTTCCCCTTTCCCCTTTCTCAGTTCGAGTGAAGATCTTTACTCTACCCTCCACCAATGATCCCTTTTGGGTTTCTGCAGTCACTACAGGTAAAACATGTTTAGCATGTTAAATGTCACATTTGTCTTTCTGCATCTGTGTTATTCCACTCAGTGTGTTTTTCCAGTTCTGTTTATTTACCTTTCGATGCATAATTTAAATTTTCCTTCTGCCCAAACAAAATGTCACAATGTAATTTCACGTCTATTTTTTTATTTGACAGACATCTACTCTGTTTCCAGACCTCTTTGCTAAAATGAGAGTCTTACTTATTCATCATTCTATAGCCTAGCATCTTGAATATGTTCATTCCCCTCTTTAGCCTGAAGTATTCCAACATCCTCTGCATAGCTGCCTTGGTACTCATACATCCCATTAGCCTGCTTTCCATCATGGGAAGTCTTTGTTTTATCAATTATGGCAGATAGTTCTGCCAGGCATATTCAACAAGGTGGACAGTTGTGATCTTTCAGCCACAGACAAATCCCACTCCAAACCCTTCTTGCTCTGGGGACTTAAATTGAAAGCCAGCGGTTCTTCTAACGAGGCTGCATTTGGCTGTGACTTGACCCTCCTCTTTCGCATCAGTCAACCGACTTTGTCCTGAGTATTTATATGATACTAGGAGTTTCTTCCAGTCCTTATCCATTTGGTGTTCTGTGAGCCTCTTGTATCTGGATGGGCTTCTCCTTCCCTAATTTAGGAAAATTTTCTTCTATAACTTTATGAAAACTTTTTGAATGACTTGTGTGAAATTCCTGGCCTTATATGCTTGCAACTCATAGCTTTTATCCTTTTAAGGAAGTCTCAAAACCCTTGAATGTTCTCGTTACCCATTTAAAAAATTTACTGTTGACCTTGGCTGAATTATTCATCTGCTCCATTTTGCCACACTGCCCTGATACTTTAACTTTCGCCTGCTGCATGCCATTGCTGACATGTTTTACTGACTTTTTTATTTGATATTTCATTTTAGTTTTTCCATTTCTATTATCATTTTGGTTTTGCTTTCAGTATTTCTAGCTCTTTATTAAATTCTCTCAAATCATAAATTAACTTTCTCATTTTTCTCCCCTGACCGTGTTCTCTTGGGAAATATTTGAATCCTCGTTGAGTGTTTTTTTGTTTGTTTGTTTCGTTTTATTTGCTGTTTTTACCATATTCACACTCCTTCTTTTGAATTATGCATCTGAAGTGTATCTAAATCATTTTGATCTGGAGACATTACTATGGTTCAAGTGATTTAGGGAAGATGCAACCAAGCAGTCTTGGATTTTGTTTGTTTGTTTTATGCCCTGTTTGTCTGTTTTTGTTTTTGTTTTTATTTTTACACTGGGTGTGTCCATATGGTATTTTTAATTAGATATTTTCTTTATTTACATTTCAGATATTATCCCTTTTTCTAATTTCCTCTCTGAAAATCCCCTATCCCCTCCCCCTCCCCCTGCTCCTCAACCCACCCACTCCCGCATCCTGGCCCTGGCATTCCCCTATACTGGGGCATTGAACCTTTACAGGACCAAGGGCCTCTCCTCTCATTGGTCACTGACTAGGCCATCCTCTGCTACATATACAGCTAGAGACATGAGTCCCACCATGTGTTTTCTTTGGTGGTTTAGTCCCAGGGAGCTCTGGGGGATACTGGTAAGTTCATATTATGGATGATGATGATGGAGTCAGAAAAATATGAATGTGGGGTCACAATGATCCACTTATGGCCACCTCTCTCCAGTGACACACATCACAAATCAGGCTATACACATCAATAGCTAATTCAGCTATTACCACATAGAAGGATTAACCCCCTGATAAGATTCAAAACTAGTGACTTAATTCTGTGACAAAGTGCCTGATGGACGCAACGTAAGAGAGGCGGAGGTTATCTGTACTTACTATGTGAGGGTACACAGTGTCACAGCGAAGAAGGCATGGTGGCAGAGCATGAGACAGCTGGCTAGGATGCCTTCCCATTTAAGAAGCAAGCAGGCAAGCATCCTGATGTTCTGTATGCTTTCTCCTTTTCTCCATTGCACCCTGGCCTCTGGAGTTGTGCCACCCATATTTGGGTGATCTTTTCATTTTACTTAAACCCTTCTACAAAAACGGCCACAGGGACATCAAAAAGACTTATCTCCTGGATTGTTCTCCATCCCTGTCAAGTTGACAGTCAAGATGTCCTGTCCTGTCGAACTCGGGGTCGGATTACCTATCACGCGCTACCTCTGTACATTACTGCATTAGCAGACAAATTGTCAGTGCTGATGAGTCTCTTCTTCTTTTAATATCAAGAAGACTTATTTATTTGATGATATTTGCCTGCATTTGATATAAACTTGTGTAGTTATGTTTCTATAGCCTTTACACACAAACACACACACACACACACACACACACACCACACACACACACACACACACACACACACACACAGATACTCAACTTTTTTATATAACGCTTCCTCTGTCATTGTTGTGGTGATAGTGAAACATCTTATTACTTTATGAAAACCTTCACTGTCTATGAAATGGAGTGAATTGAATTATTTCAACTAAGAAACCACTTAATACAATTTATACATTTGAATGTTAAGTGAGATATGGCTAGATGTGTACTATTTCTTTTTATTTGAAGTAAAAAATGGACTTTATAATTTTAACTTATGGTAATTAGCCTTTAGCCAGATATTTTTTTATAGATGCTTGTGTTTTATTTGAGTCATAGGTTTATAATAGCAACAATGACATGGATGCCCAGAAAGTAAATCTTAAATAAAATGATTTGTGATGGCTGTAAAGCACCTCAGAGATCCCCAGACAAACATAACTTTGGTGAAGGGGGAAAAAGACTTTGTGAGTACAGTATCAAAAAAGTCTTTATCTGATAGACAAGTAACGAATATCATTTGTAATCTCTGAGTATTTGTGTAAACTTTATTTTTCTAGTTGGCCATTTTAATGAGTGTTTAGGGAACAGAAATTCTTAGTTCAGTTCTGAAATTGTATTGTACAGTGTTTCTTTGAGCTGTATGAAGAATACATCTAAGCTGAAACTTCACACTTCCTATCTTGTGACCTGTAATGCTCCCATGTTTCTGTGAGTAGCCTAGATGTGGAGGTAAGAAAGTTACATATGGTCATAGCTACACAAATGGAGAATTTTGATTGAGAAAAAAATTTAGAGATTGATTAATCCTGTTCTGTAAAGTTCCTTTCTGATATTCTAAGAGGGCCTTAAAATACAAATGCCATGACAATAACATAGCAAAAAAATTCTTAGTAGAGAAATCAAAACCTCCAACTCACGCTCATCTTCCCTTGGCTGGCTGTCAGAAAAACAAAACTATGTTCTTTATCAATAAATAATTGTACAAAACAAATCTCCCTAGGCCTTACAAGAGTCACATACTTCAGTAGTTCTAGCTTTTATTGATGCAGAACAATCAGCCCCCATCTAAATCGTATTCACTCATTTCATCAATTTCTTCCACAACTATATACATATTTGTTCTTGGAAGTTTGTTTAGGTTTATTCCCCTCCCTCTGTCCCTCCCTCCCTCCATCCCTCCCTTTAGTCCTCCCTACCACTCTCCTGTCCTTCCTTTTTTTTTCTTCCTTACTTTGCATTTTGAAGCAATGTCTTATATAGCCACCATTCATGGTGTCACATTTGTACTAAATAGTTCTTGTTGAAAGCTTCTGGAGTACCTCTCATTTCACTGAAACCAGACTGAGATACATCAGCCATGATAGGGTTATCCTCTGAGCCTGTGAGTTCAGTGTACTCCAAAAGAATTATGTTGTATATCCCTCTTTCCAGTTCTAATCTCTGCTTTTAAAAAATCATCGGGTCAATTGTAGAATCCTGTTTCCTCATGAATGAATACATCTTTGAGGCTTCTGGGTTTGCATGACAGTCATGATTTATATTTTTCCCACTTATATTCTAACATGTATCAAGAAGAAAGCTGCCAGGCATGGCTGTGCACCACTGTATTCAGAAGGCCCTAATTGCAAGATTCTAATTGCAAGACCGTCCTGAACTCCAAAGCAAGTTTAAAGTCAGCTTGGTTATAAAGTGAGACCCCATTTTCAAAAGAAAACCTACAACAACATAGAAAGAAAACTAATTTACAAATTTACGACTTTTTTTTTTCCCCATGACGAAATGTTAGCTAGAACTCATTCATGTGGCCAAACCTGTCTTTACGAGGGAGTGCAAAGCATGTATCATTCTTAACGTTACCACAAAGATCTTCAGAAGAATGTCTGGAAACTTTCCTGAGACTGTTAACCCTAGAAGTAGCAGAATAGACTCTCTGAAACTCACGTCTTAAGGAGGAGTGGCTTGGAAACCCTAACACTACTGTTTTCTCTTATTTATATGCTTTTAGTTCCTTTCTAACTTTTCTTTCAATAAATTGAATTTGGTTACACTTTTCTGCTTCCTCCAATAGACATGTTGGGACTTGCCTGAAAGTGGTACTAAATATAGCTCTAATCCAAGGTTGGAATTCTGACACCCTTTTTAAGACACAGGGGAGTGCCAGGAATAATAGCACAGAGTAAAGGTATGATGTGGGGTTCTTTCAACTATAACAGTATTTCAACCACTACTGTGATGGCTATTTGTTATCAACTTGACTACATCTCAAAATAACTAAAGCCTAAGGGGAAGTACATCTGTGAGTGATGGTTTTAAATTATATCATTTGAGATGGGAAGACCCATTTCCAATCTGGATCTTTGAAGTGGAAAGATACACTTTAAGCTGGACCATACCTTCTGGTAGCATCCTATATTCAAACAAACAAACAAACAAACAAGTAAACAAGCAAAAACCATGGGAGAAGGAAGCCTTGCTCTCTGTCTGGTTGCTCTATCTCTCACTGGCAAGGGCATTCTATCTTTGGAACTACAGCCTCCATCTTTAGAATTCCAGCGTTTACTGAAGACCACCTGGTGCAACCAGCCTCCTGTCCTGATCATTCACTGAATTCTTGGACTTCCTTTTGGTAGTCATTGTTGGACTAGCTGTACCACAGTACTTAAGGCACTCTAATAAATCCCCTCTATATGTACAGTCTCTGTTTTTTTCTTCAAGAGAACCCTGACTAATATAACTATCCAGAATAGAAATATTCTTACAAAAGAACTAAAATAGCAGACTTTTCTTAATTTTTTTAATTTTTATTGAAAACAGATTCTTCTCTCTTACAGTCACAGTTTCCCTTCTGCCAACTTCCTAGCCATCCCCCCCTCACCAACTCCCCGACCCTAGCCACTCCCATTTCATTTCCTTTTAAGAAAAGTGTATGTCTCCTAACAACTATAGCCAAGCGAGACAAAACAAGACACAGTAAAACAAAAGACTTCCAATGGAGGCTGAACAAGGCAACCCAATAGGAGAAAAAGAGTCTTAAGAGTAGGATAAAGAGTCAGAGATACACCTGCCTCAACTGTTAGGAGTCCTGCAAAAGCATCAAGCTCACAGATATAATGTACACACAGAGGACCTGGTGCGGACCCATGCAGGCCCCATGACTGTTTCAGTCTCTGTGAGCCCTGTTCAGCTGATTCAATAGACCACGTTCTCCTGGTGTCCTCCATCCACTCTAAATCCTACAGTGTCTCCTAATCTCTTTTGTAGTGATCTCTAATCTCTGAGCAAAGGGACCCCATGAAGATTTCAAATTTAGACTCTACTTTCATATAATATCTGCCTTTGGGTCTCTGTACCCACTCCTACCTGCTGCTGGAGGGAATCTTTCTGATGACAACTTTAAAAGGCACCATGAATCTCTGAGTTTAGCAGAACATAATTAGAAATATGACAGTGGGTCCCATTGCAGAGGATAATTTCCATTCAGCTCATTGAATGCAGAGAGGTTGAGCTGGTACTGGCTTGGAGCTTCCACCCCGATATTCTAGCCTATTTGGTGTGAGAAAGTACTCTGCAGGCTATGGAAAGAGAAACCGGGATACCATCCCAGCCACAAAACTCTCCACCCACAATCTGTCCTGCCTCAAGACCTGCTGGGTCAATTGTGGCACAGATCTCGTGGGAGTGACTCACCAATGTCTGATTTAAGTCGAGGGCTATTCCCCAATATCAAACTTTTCATGTCCAAACTCCTAAAGTGAGGGTAGAATGAGGTAAAACCCACTTCATTGTCTTACAAAGTTTAATTTAGAGCTGGACCTAAGCTCTTTATAATGGAATGAAGTAAAGCTAACTATTATATGAAACATGAGGTGTCTAGGTTCTGACAAATGTGATTATTATGCAAACATTCTCCAATCTACATACTGAATACAGGATTTATTAGGACATAATGAAGACAATGCTGTACAAGGCCTTTACCACCATGCAGCTGTTTATCAGCCACTCATAGTAAGAAGAGGCAGGGACATCAACTTCACACATAGAGTATCTTCAGCTTTGAAACATCATGATCGAACTTGGGCTTCTGTCATTACTCTCAGGTCTTCTGTCTATTATCAACAAGGACTTAAAGTTCAAAATAACTCTTCTCCAGTATAATTCAAAAAGGCAAGCAAGATTGCAGGATGAAACCCCAAAGCAAATGATCAGAAAGAGCATAAACTAAAGTTGATTATATTTCCTTTTTTTTTTGCATCCTTGAAGGTATAGATAATTCATTACAAACCCTATGTTAACAGCTTTCTGTTTCTTATATATAACCTCAAGCATTGATGATTTTTATAAATTAAATTCAAATTCTGTACACACATTTAAAATACAGAAAAACATCACAGCTTTAATGAGACTAGTATAAAGGAAGCCCCTGCACACACCTAATGACACACCAAATGGCTGCTTGTCTATAGCAATTAAAAATGGACAAAAGCGCAGTTTTTGTATTAGCAGTCTGGATAATGGGGGGGATTGTTGTTAATGCTGGTGTTCGTAGCGGTGAGGGTGGTGATGGTAAGGGCGATGAAGACAATGATGATAAGTGTAGAGGAATTGTAATCCGGTACATGGCTGTTATGGCAAGAGATCACAACCAAAGACCTAGGTCAATATAATCAAGCCAGAATGCAAATACACCCTGTATTACAGTATGACACACTCTTAGTACATACATTTAATTCCAAATAATATGGGTGAGGTTAGTTTGCGAAGGAAACAGCCATGTTTGAAAGTGGTGTCCTATAGAGGGGCAGACAAAGTTTTGAATCAGAGATAGAGATATGCCCAGCACTTGCAAGAGCAGCAAAGAAAAAGAGAGTGCTTAAGGTAGCAATGGAGAGAGAGGGTGGGTAGAGAGGCAGTTTTACCAGGACGATTTTATAGAGATAGATTGCAGGTGACGACAGGATGAGCCAGGGAATGAGAAGGAGCAAGATTAGAACAGGTAGCCAGAGGTAGTTGGAGACCAAGCAGAGCAATTCAGTCAGAAGCCAAAAGGAGTGAATTTGAATCAGTAATCTTGGAGAGGAGTTTGTGCCAGGCAGCCAGAAAGAGCTAGGAAGGGTGAACTTATTCAGCAGTAAGCCCCCAAGAGAGCAATTACATCTGACAAATAAAAGTTACTCACAGTCATTTGTGAGAATGATTCTTTTCTTATTCATCCAGATGTTTGAAATGCAACCATAGTTGTCTCATGAGTATCATTAGGCTGTCTTCCTGGGATGTTTGGTGTTTTGTTTTTTTTTTTTTTCCAGTAGTCGATCATATTTTAATAAAATACATTAAATGTATGGGTTATATCGACCTATTTCTTAAAGTTCTCACAATGAATAAGTATCCATTTTATGCTTTATTCATGAATGATTTCAACACACAAATAATTTAATCATTTATCATTAGATTGCATGATTAATATTTCCCATTTTTCCTTATAAGTAATGCAATGTATTTTATCTTTTGTTTCTAACTTTTATTGGAAAAATATTTTCACATAATACATTCTGATTATGCTTTCCCTGTTTCAACTTCCCCCAGGTCCTCCCCAGTTCCCTGCCCACCCAAATGTACACGCTTTTCACTCTCGTTTGAATAAAAGTGGGCATATACAAAAAATTAATATTATCAAATAAGCCAGAGTAGGACAAAACAGACAAACAAAAAGAAAAAAGAAACAAAAAAGCTCAAGAAACACACATGCACACACACACACACACACACACACACACACACACACACACACACGAGTGAGAGAGAGGGCAAGAGAGAGAGAGAGAGAGAGAGAGAGAGAGAGAGAGAGAGAGAGAGAGAGGAAAAAAAAGATCCCACAGTAAAAACACAGAACTAGAAACCCTATTATATAAAGAAAGTACTTGTAAAGTTAAAATATGACAAAAAGCCTTACAAAACTCAACCTCAGAAAAAGTTTGACAAAGTTTTCTGAGACAAGTAGCCTTAAAAAATGCTATTGAGCAGGGCCGGGGAAGGGTATAGGAGACATTCGCGATAGCATTGGAAATGTAAATGAAGAAAATGTACAATAAAATAATTAATAAATAAACAAATATTAAAGATAATAGTTGAATTCTGTGACTGTTATGATAAGATGGGAAAAATGTGATGCGTTGTAGACACATAGAATATACTGAGTATGATGGCCAATCTTGGTTATTAATTTGATACATCTGAAAAAAGGGATTCTTAACTGAAGAACTGTCTCCATCAGATTGACCTGCTGGAATGTATTTTAGGACATGTTATGGATGGCTTTGTGATGAAGGAAGACCAGTTCCACTGTGGTTGATAACATTTCTATGTAGGTAGACCTGAGGTGTACAACAATAGCAACATCAGCATCAACAACAGCAAAACAAAAAAAAATGCTATTGAGTTTATTTTGTGTGGGACATCTACTGCTGGGTGTGGGGGTCTAGATTAAGGGTTGATTGTATGCTATGTGAGACTCTTGAAAAAAAAGTAAGACATTGGCAAGCAGCTATCAATTGGAGGTAGCTTCTGGAGTAAGGATGAGATTTGTGTCTCCTTCTCTTCTCATCACTGGTACCCACACTTGTGCAGGCCCCTGTGCTTGCTGCCACAGTCTCTGTGAGTTCATGTATGTTTCAGCCCTGCTCTGTCCAGAAGACTTTGATTTTTTTGTTGTCCTCCATCCCTTCTGGCTCTTATGCTCTTTCTGTCTCCTCTTCAGCAGAGGGTCCTGAGGGGGAGGATATTAAGGAAAGATCCCATTAATGGCTGAAGTATTTCAAGGTCTCTTACTCTCTACACACGGTCCAGATGTGGGTCTCTATATTTGTTCCCATATGTGCAGGAGGAAGTTTCTCTGAAGCTTCATGGAGTGGGCATTAATTCCAGTCTGATAGTGGTTGGTCAGTCCCACAAACTTTGTGCCATTTCTACCCTAGCATATCATGCAGACAGGTCATCATTGTAGACCAAAAGGTTAAGCTGGTGCTTACCTTTCTCCTTGGATAGTGTACAGAGTATCTTCCAGCACCATGAACACTCATCAGTAGGTTTGAAGGCTCTGGAAAGGCACCAGCTCTACTCCAAATTGAATGAGTTGCAGAGGTATTCTCTTCAGCAACAGGGCCTTACAATCTGCGGGGAGAGGATGGAAGTCCAGGCAATAGACTTCATTGTTTGGAGCTTCCCATGGTGCTACTCTAACCAACATTCAATTGTACATGGCACTTTTCTGACACTGGACATTTCATTTGTTAAAGAAATATCCAGGTGGGGACTCCAGCACCCTTGTTGCTTGGTGATTACAATAATATCATTTTCATACTTGTAGATATTTTAGGAAACTTCTACTACATTAGGTTATTATACAACCCCTCAAGTGACCCTTGGTTTTAGCTCTCCTTCTCTGGACTCCCACTCATCCCCTTTTCCCTCCCTTTTCTCATTCAACCATTCCATTCAAGACCCCCAACCCATTGCATCTTTATTTTATTTCCTCTTCTAGCAAGTTTCAACCTACCTCAGTCTCTTACTCTATACCTAACCTCTGTGATTATATAAATCTTACCCTGCTTATGGAAAACCTAATTGCCATTATCTAAATATAAAACAAATTCATACTATATTTGTCTTTTTAGGTTTCAGTTTAAAAAGATGATTTTTTTCTAGTTCCTTCCATTTACCTGAAAATTTCATGTTTTTATTTTTTAAGAGCCAGGTATCATTCCATGTGCAATGTACCACATTTTATTTATGATGGGTATCTAGTTTCTTTCCAATTTCTGGATATCGCGAATTGATCAACAATGAAAATGATTGAGCAAGTGTCTCTGTAGTAGGAGGTAGAGCTACCAAGAATGATATAGATGGATCCTCAGGTAGATCTATTCCTAGCTTCCTAAGGAATAACAACGAGTTTTACAGTGGCTGAACAAGTTTGCAGTCCCACCATCAATGGATGAGAGTTCCTTACTCCAAATCTTCACCAGCGTGAGCTATCATTTGTTTTATTAATCTTAGCCTTTCTGCCAAGTGTAAGATAAATTCTCAAGCAGTTTTAATTTGCATTTTTCCAATCACTAAGGATCTTGAACATTTCTTTAAGTATTTCTCAGCCAATAATTCCCACCAAATATCTTTTGAGAATCCTCTATTTAGGTGTATACTCCATTTTAAATTGGGTTATTTGTTCTTTTGATGTTCAGTTTTTTTTTATTTTCTTTATTTACATTTCAAATGCTATCCCAGAAGTTCCCTATACCCCCCCATCCTGCTCCCCTACCCACCCACTCCCATTACTTGACCTAGGCCTTCCCTTGTGCTGGGTCATATAAAGTTTGCAAGACCAAGGGGCATCTATTCCCAGTGATGGCCGATTAGGCCATCTTCTGCTACATATGCAGCTAGAGACACAAGCTCAGGGGGTACTGGTTAGTTCATATTNTTGTTCCANCTANAGGGTTGCAGNCCCCTTCAGNTCCTTGNGTACTTTCTCTAGCTCCTCCATTGGGGACCCTGTGTTCCATCCAATAGCTGGCTGTGAGCATCCACTTCAGTGTTTGCCAGGCACTGGCATAGCCTCACAAGAGGCTGCTATATCAGGGTCCCTTCAGCAGAATCTTGCTGGCATGAGCATTAGTATCTAGGTTTGGTGGCTGATGATGGGATTCCTCCTTAGAATAAGGAACAAAATACTCATGAAAGGATATAGGTACAGAGACAAAATTTAGAGCTAAGATGAAAGGATGGACTATCCAGAGATGTTCAGTTTTTTGAGTGCTTTATATATTTTACACATTAGCTCTCTACCATATGTGTAGTTGGTAAAAATCCTTTCCCATTCTGCAGCCCTATCGCTTTGTCCCAATAATGGTGGCCTTTGCTCTACAAAATCTGTTTTGTTTTGTGAGGTCATATCATTAATTGTTGTTCTTAGTGCTTGTGCTATTTGTATCCTCTTCAGAAAGTTTATCCATGTTCAATTAGTTAGAGACTATCACACACACACACACACACACACACACACACACACACACACACACACACCTCCCTTTTCAATCAGAAAAGTGTATTAGGCCTTATATTTAGGCCTTTGATACATTTGGAGTTGAGTTCTGTGGAGGGTGATAAGTATGGATTTATTTGGATTCTTTTGTATGCAGCCCTCCAGGTTTACTAGCACCTGCTATAGATGCTGGTTTTCTTCTTCCAGTCTGTGTTTTTGGATTCATTATAAAAATCTGGTGTCCATAGGTATGTGAATTTATTCCTGGGTCTTCAATTTGATTGCATTGATTATCATGTTTGGTCTCTTATTTCCTTGTTACTGTGATGTTTTTAATCATTATAGATCTGTACTATAATTTTAGTTCAGAAATTGTGATATTTTCGGACCTTCTATTATTTGGTATTGTTTTATCCATCCTAAGGTTTTGTTTCCAGATAACTGATAAACGTCCTTTCAAGTTTGTGAAGAACTGTGTTGGAATTTTGATGGTGATTGCATTGAATCTGTATATTACTTCTAGTAGGATGATCATTTTTACTGTATTAATCCCTATCAATCCATGACCATATGAAACCTTTTTGATCTCCTTTAATTCCTTAATTTTTATTAGGTTTATGTTGGCTGTAGACTTGTTGTAAATTATCTTCTTTACTCTCAGGTATATTCCCTTTATTCCTAGTTTCTCTGGGACTTTTATCATGAAGGAGTGATGAATTTTGTCAAGGCCCTTTCTGCATCTAATGAGATAATCATGGGGTTTTGTCTTTCAGTCTGCTTATATGGTTTATATGGATTACATTTATTGATTTGTCTATGTTGAACAGGTCTGTAATTCTTTTGTTGTTGTTGGGTTAGTTAGTCAACTAACTTTATGTGGGTTAGTAACTATGGCCTCGTACAGAGTCAGGAAAAACTTCTTATGTTTTTATTTTATAGAACAATTTATTGAATATTGGCATTATTTCTTATTAGAATTCTGGTAGAATTTTTACAATAAAACCATCTGGCTCTTATCATTTTTCTTTCTATTCTTATTTATATGTGGCTTGGAGAGTTTTAATTAGAGTTGTAATTATGTCTTTTTTGTCTTTTATTAGAAGTAATAGGTATGTTTAAATTGCTTCTCTGATATTAATTTAATTTTGGTAGATAGTATACATCAAGAATACTTTCTCTCTCTCTCTCTCTCTCTCTCTCTCTCTCTCTCTCTCTCTCTCTCTCTCTCTCTAAAGATTTTTTCCAGTTTGATGAAGGACATTTCTTTGAATTGTGTCCTTTATGTTCTCACAGTTCTCTGGATGTTCTTAGAGCCTGTTGTTAAGTCCCCTCTTTCATCTCTAATGTTGTTAACTTAGTCTCTTTCTACCTTTTTATCAATTTGGCTAAGGGTTTGTCAATCTTATTGATTTTTTTTCAAAGAACAAACTCTTCCTTTCATTGACTATATTCTTTTGATTCTTTTTTATTTTGTTGATTTTATTCCTGAGCTTGGTTATTTCTTGTTATCTACTCCTTTTGACAGTCATTTCTTCCTTTGTTCTAAAGCTCTCAAATGTCTATTGAAGTTAGTAATATGAGATCTCTCCCATTTTTTAAAAAGAATGTAGTTACTTATTGCTATAAAGCTGCTTATTACAGCAACCTTCACTGTGTCCCATGAGTTTGGTATGTCATGTTTTCATTTCTTTTTTCAATTCTAAATTGGCTCAATTTTTTCTTAATTTCCATCTTGATTCTTCTGTCATTCAGTAGTGAGTTACTCTTTTTCCTTGAGTTTGTATTCTTTCCTTTGTTGTTGGTAATCAGCTTTAATCTATGGCAGTCACATAGGATGTAGGTTGTCAACTCCACTTTTTGTATGTGATGAGACTCGCTTTGTGTGTCAGTATGTGGTCAGTTTTGGGGAAAGCTCCTGAGCTGCTAAGAAAAAGGCATATTCTTTTGGGTACAGGTGAAGTGTTCTATAAATATCTGTTAGGTCCATTTGGTTTATGACATCATTTAACTCCAGCGTTTCTCTGTTTAGTTTTTGTCTGGAAGTCCTGATTATTGACAAGAGTAGGGGATTGAAGTCACCCACTATCACTTAAATGATCATTTAAGTATTTTTACTTAACACTGCATTACTTTGAAGCAGATCTTTTTCTTCATCTTTCTATTCTAATCTCATCCCTTGGTCTCAGCTATCAACATCTAAGTCCTGAAAACCTACTGGGCAGGCAACTTAGCTGCAATCAGTTACAGGACCACCACTCTACCTGTTGTCTTCTGTCTTCTAGTTCCAGTTCCCCAGTGCAATCCCTACCGATCACCTAAATGTATATGTCCTCCCTCTCTTCTAGTGAGCCATGGAAACTTGATAGATCCTCATGGCAGCTTTCCTCTCTCCTATGGACCCTCTCAGAAGCCATCCTTCTAGTGTATCCTCAAACCACAGTCAGCTCCAATATCTAGAAGCAAGTTCTACCAGGAGCCCATAGTGGCCTCACTTAGCCAAGACATAGAGTCACTAAGTACTAGGCAACCCACAGGCACCATACTCTCCCAAGGTCCAGAGAAGGTAACAGAAGGCAAGGGACAAAACATACACCCAAAGGAAATCACAGGATGGTTTCTGAAGGCTACCTGCCAGGATTACAATTGAGAAGATCCCTAGGATGCAGAAAGGTAAGATGTCTGAAGTCTAGATAAAGTTTATAATCTTGTTTGAGATTGTTAATATTGGGTTGAGGGAAGTGAGGCCCTACAAAAGGTCTTATGCATTCAGGCCTTTAGACAGACTCCTTGTTACTTTAGCGTAAAATACCTATATATTTTATGCTAAAAGGGAATATTAACTCTGTTTGAAGACTTACAGCAATGCTGCTAATTGTGTGAGAGTTCTTGCTTCTCAGCTGGAGAGAGGATTGAAACTTCAGGTAAGGGTTTCCTTCCCATTCTCTACAATTCTCCTGTTTTTTTTTTTTTAAATTTGTTTGTTTGTTTGTTTGGTTGGTTGTTTTTTATCTGTCCTCAGGGGATAAAGTGTACTTTCTGTTTTCTTCTTTATAATTGTCTATGTATTGTGAATATTCTATTTAAAACATATACTCATTTCTAATTTTTAAAAATTAAAATTTCTATAACAGAAAATAAATTAACAAAGAATAACTTGAGAAGAGGGATTTTCTTAATTAGGGGATCTTCATGTACAGTAGACAGATGGTAGGGGTATGCTGAGACTAATTTGCTTTTCAAGGTGAAAATCACACACTGTGTTCTGCTTCTTCTTTTTGTAGCTACAGAAATTCTGCAGAAAAATATTGAACTGACAATATAAGACCATGTAGTTTTCTGGTGCTCATTAATTTTTGTACCACTATAGAACATTTGTGGATTTTTAAAAAGGAAGTGATCCTTTTTATTCATTTCTTTACTATTTATATTTCTTCCACATTTTAATTTTTAATTGCATACAAATGTTTAGCAAAATCCCAGCATCAGAAAAATCAGAAAGTTCATGGCCTTCAAAATGCTATTTTCCCCAAAACAAAAACATTAACTTTCTATAATACCCAATTTGCATTATTTAAAAAAAATACTGATTATATTTTCATTAGTTTTATTAGTTCTTTGACCAATTTTTTTTTTTTTTTTTTTTTGGCTTTTCGAGAGAGGGTTTCTCTCTGTAGCCCTGGCTGACCTGGAGCTCAGAAATCCACCTGCCTCTGAATCCCAAGTGCTGGAATTGAAGGCCTCACTGAGAAGCGGATATTAGCCCAGAAACTTAGAATANCCAGGATACATCTTGCAAAACACAAGAAAACCAAGAAGGAAGACTATCGTGTGGATACTTCATTCCTCCTTAGAATAAGGAACAAAATACCCATGAAAGGATATAGGTACAGAGACAAAATTTAGAGCTAAGATGAAAGGATGGACTATCCCAAGACTACCCCATCCAGGGATCCATCCCATCATCAGCCACCATACTAATGCACATACTAATGCACATGCCAGTAAGATTCTGCTGAAGGGACCCTGATATAGCTGCCTCTTGTGAGGCTATGCCAGTGCCTGGCAAACACAGAAGTGGATGCTCACAGTCAGCTATTGGATGGAACACAGGGCCCCCAATCGTAGAGCTAGAGAAAGTACCCAAGGAGCTGAAGGGGTCTGCAACCCTATAGGTGGAACAACAATATGAACTAACCAGTTCCCCATGAGCTCGTGTCTCTAGCTGCATATGTAGCAGAAGATGGCCTAAGCGGCCATCATTGGGAAGAGAGGCCCCTTGGTCTTGCAAACTTTATATGACCCAGCACAGGGGAAGGCCAGGGCCAAGAAGTGGGAGTGGGGGGATAGGGGAGCAGGGGTGGGGAGAGGGTATAGGGAACTTTCAGGATAGCATTTGAAATGTAAATAAAGAAAATATCTAATAAAAAAAAAGGCGTGTGCCACCACGCCCAGCTTCTTTGAGCATTTTTTCTTATAATGGATTTTGAACATATCCACTCCTCTCCTATCCAACCTCATGCTCCAGCCCTTTTCTTTTACCCATAAAGTGTCATTTGTGTTGCTCATGGATGTATGGCTTTCCTTTAGAACCTGGTCGACCTACCAGTGGCAACACTCTCAAAGAAAAGTGACCCTCTCTCAGCAGTGATGAGTTGCCAATTACTCCTCTGCCATAGGTAGGCTTTCATTACCCCCATTCCATCCTGTGATTTGCTCTCGCTACAATTTGCTTGCTTCGGTTTGTGTGTGCTTCACCATTGCGTTGCTTTCGCGTGTACTGCTGATCTGTTGTGTCTGGAGAACACTGTTATCTTGCATTCATTCATTACCTCTGGCTCTTCCAATTTTTCTATGTTGTCGTTTGCAGCAATCCCTTGATCTTGAGAGGATGAGGTACACACATACATGTCCCATTCTTATTCTATGCATCTTGGCCAATATTTTTTCTTGCTGGTAGTCAGCATCTACTAAAAATAAAAGCTCTTCTGTAGAAGGTTGAGTGAGTTATTCCTCTATGAGTATAACAATAAGTCATCAGTTTAATATTAAATGGATTTAGTAGCCTAACGATAGTCAGGTCTCCTAAATCTGACAAATGAGAAAGAAAGTGGGGAATACATGTGAGCTCATTGGTATGGTACAGAACATTCTAAACAGGACTTCAACAGCCCAGTAATAAAGGATACAATTAACAAATGGGATCTTGTGATACCCAAAAGCTCCCTCAAAGCAAAGGGCACTATTATTCAAGTGAAGAGGCTGTCTAAAAAAATCTTTAGGGTAAAAACTTTACAGACTTAGCAATCTCATAGGGATGGTATCTAGCATTTACAAAAAGCTACAAACAAATAAACATCAAGAAAACAAATAACCCAACTGAAAACGGAGTATGGAATTAAGCAGAGGATTCTCCAAAGGTGAAATACAAGTGACTAAGAAACATTTACTTTTTAATGTTTAATATTCTTAACCATTAGGGATCTCAGTAAGACTAGCTAAGAGTTCAAAGGATGAAAAATGCTGGCAATGATGGCAAGGGGAAATACGAATTGACTGTCATTGGGGGTTCAAACTGGTGCAGCTACTTTGGAAATCATTGTGCAGTTTCAAAAGAGAAACAAGCAAAAAGCACAATCCAGCTATACCACTCTAGGGTATATAAGCCCCAAAGACTCTATATCCACTATAGAGACACGTGCTCATCCATGGTCACTGTTGTTTTCCTCACCTTAGCCAGAAAATGAAAGTAGCCTAGATGTCCAATAACGCATTAGTAGATAAAGAAAATGTGGTGTAATTACACAATCAGTTGTACTTGGCATATGGATGGAGGTGGAAAGAAACATTCTGAGTGGGGTAACCCTGACTTAAACAGACAAGCATCACATGTTTTTTCTCATTTGCAGAAATGAACCTTGAATCTTCAAATATGTGTGTTTCATTTGAAATATCCAAAGAAGACTGAAAAATAGTAAGTGGATTTCAGACTTAGACAGATAGAAAGCAATGTTATTAAAGGTTAGTCGATATTAATGGGACAGGAAGGGTTATTAGGGTCAATGATGGGAATACGGAGTAAAGAATACAGAGAAGTATAAAGAACTCTAAAACTCCTTTGAAATAGTCATGGAATCCTACCCACTACTACAAAAACTTCCTAAAGCATGTATATATTCATATATAAAAGGAATTAAAATGTAGTTAACCTATAATGGGACAATGATCCTATTGGATACTGCAGATTAACAAATAAAAAAAAAAAATCCAATATCAGGAATGGGTTCCCTCTTTTGGGGTTGAGAGCCAGCGATGTCCCATAGACTTTCTCACATTATGAAGCTACTGCCAGTGTTGTTGATTGCCTGTAAGAACTTGATAGTAACACTCTATTGTTGCAGAGACCATGTGCTTGACACACAGAACATGGAAACTTGTAAGGTGGTAATGACCGGGGAGCGCCATCCTTTCTGACTGTCTTTAATAGTGCCAGAATGTGCTATGCACGTGACAGAGGAGAAAAGTAACCAGCAGTGACCCGTGTAAGCTACAATAATGACAGGCGTGACAAGACATACTGGTACAATCGTGACACAAGAAGCATGAGAGTAACTAACCATTTTCTGATTTGATGTAAGTCCTACTCATAAGGTGAAAGCCATACTTGGCACCATTGTTGTTGGGCTGAGAATCTGTGGCTAGAGAGGTACAGGCCCTAGGCGACCTTTGTAGATTCATCAAAACTATTTACTTGACACACTTGTGACTTCTCTAAGGAATGCACATTCTTGATCCAGTTGGTTCCGTTTATTCATTTTGACACTGCCCAGTAATCCTTTCTTTATATGCATCATAACCTTTTCCCTGAAAGTAAGACTAGATGCTAATAACACTTATTGATAACTGTCTTGGGGTAGGCTGATATTTAAATATTTTGCTGTTTAACTACTTAAACATCTAAGTGTAAATGGAGTGCAGAAATTTCAAGAGCCACTAACGATTACCTTTTTGGATCTATTGGTCACTTCTCTTCTCCTTGCAACTTTTCTCTTTTTTCTTTTGCTTTCTCTTCCCTTCTTTCTGTCACCTGAAGATCACATATCCCAGGGAACATTTGCTGGAATGAACCAAAGCAGAAGAGAACTCATTACAATAATCACGGAAATTATGATTGTAAGGTATTGGCATGGAATCTATAGTTGTTACAGCTATATGTGTTTTATACGCATAACTATGTGAATAAAAATGTAAAACTCTTACTCGCTATGGAAAATGGGCCATTTCTTAGAACCCAGAAAATTTGCATTCCTCCCAAACATCCAGAATTTTATCTATCCCAGGAACTTAATGAATATACCAAGTGTAAGATTGTGGCAACCAAGGAAAAGTAAATGTTTTGTTAAAAAAATAAAACAAACCCTGAAAACTAAGGAGATGACTTCATCTATTTAATGGTTGCTCTGTAACCTTCAGTTTAGTTTACAATAGCCACACAAAAAATGGGCATAAAGGGGTATGCTTGTAACCATAGTGCTGGTGAGATGGAGAGAAGATTCCTGGTACTCTTTGGTCAGACAGACTGGCCTTATGGGTGAGCCAAAAGCTCGTGAGAGATGGTCCTTGTATTATATACAACAAATCTCCCCAGGTTATCTTCTGGCCTTTACATGTGCACACTCATTAATGCAAGCATGTTCTCATTCACATATAAAGAAATGCAACCACGGATTCACCTACATGTGCCTACCCCACCCCCATGAATACACTCACAAGGACAGATATGCACAAAATGAAAATAAAATTATTTATAATTCAAAGGTGGGATTTTCTTGTCACAATATTGCTTCTCTTACACCAAGAAACAATAGTGATTATGTTAACATTAATAATAGTGATAGTAGAACCATAAATTCTTATTTACACATACTAAGTTATTTTAAAACATTGGTATTCCCATTGAAACTAGCTCTGGTGAATTTTATCATCTTTGTATTATAAATAAAAAGTTAATATACACAAAGATTTATTAATTCGTCCAAAATCATGACTAAGGAAAAACTGGCAAAGTTGGGGTTCAAAGTCAGCCAGTTGATAACTCATCTGTACTGTACTTTGAACAATTTGGGAACAAGTTAAAAACAAACACTTTCCTATTGGTTCTATGAACTCCTGTAAGCTTAATCTAAAGTAGAAGTTCTTGCATCACACTCATTAAAAAACACACTGTCACTATTCTTCTACAACAGAAGGCATGTCAGAGAGCATGTGTCGGAGGGCGTGTCTCTTTCGTGTTTATGGGATCCAGATAGCTCATACACTTGAATTTTGTTCTTACGTAACTACAAGTTAAATGCCAATTTACCTATAGAAACAATCCAGTTCACTGACTGAAGGTTAAAAAGTACAGCCTGCCTTTGGAAGTCAGTGATGTGTGAAGCTAAAAGGTTCTCTAGAGTAGTGATGCTAAGGGAGTTAGTCTATACAGCGCCATGCATTACCATGGCTGGTGTTCTGCCACTCACAGCTTGAGTAGCGAGAGTTTGGTTTAAACCCCTTTTCCTAGTTGATGCTTAGTATTTGAGCAGTCCCTGTTCCAAGCACCATCTGACACCTATTTATTTAGATCATGAATATGGAACTATCTCAAGAGAAAAAGAATGGGGAAAGACATCTGCAGATGACTGTGACAATATTTGAGGTCGTGTTTCTTCAGTTTAATGTACCTGTGTATCATCTGGGGATCTTATTAATATGCAGGGATTCTAACTTCACAGGTGTGGCAGATTGCAAACACCACAATTCCTTATCTCTCTGCATGCCTACGTCCTTTTCTGCATGACCTTGAAACCTTCTCACTGAGGGATACATTCTTTTAGTTATCTACTTAAATTGGCAGTGTTCTGTGACTTGCTCTGACTAACAGATTCAGTAAAAAGTCATGTTTAGTTACGGCACGTTTGGGCCATTTCCTCTTTTGGAATTTTATAATTATTGTGTATGAAATTGAGGATAGCCCAATCAAGAATAAGAGACAGAGGAAAATCTGTGTATAGAATCAGAACTCTCTGGTCACTTTGTGGTCACTGCAGAAGACACATGGGAGAAGCCAGGCAAGGTTAAAAAATCCTCTAATAGTTTCATTATAAATGACAAATGATTAATGTCTTAGGACATCGGATTTTATGGTAGCTGGCTACATGGCAGTAGTTAAGTGATATAGTATGACTGAAGTAGGAGCTGATATTTTACATCTCTACTAAGATGTGAGGTTCTGGAGCTAATGTTTCTGTTTGTGGGTCATCTATTCATTTTTATTTTGTATGCACATGTGGACATGTCGGTGTGCTCGTGGGGGGGAATGCATGTGCCTGTGCATCTGTGAATGTGTTTCTATATATACTGATAACAATGTGCTTGCGTTCGTGTGTCTATACATGAGGCAGACAGAGGACAACTTGAAGCTTTGTTCCACAGGATACAAGGAGTCTCTCACTGGCTTGAGGCTCACCCATAAGGCTAATCTGTCTTAGCAGTGAGCTTAGGAGCTTCTCCTGTCTTCACCTCTCAATACTATGGTTATGAGCATATCCCACAATGCCTGAGAGTTAAATCTCTGGGGTATAGGGTGGAAACTACTCAGCCCATGAAGCCAATTTCCTATGTAGCCTAGTTCTATATGACCATACTTGGAAGAGTGGTTTTTATATTCTTGATGGATGAGATGGGAGAGGAATGAGCCAAGTGAGAGGAGGAAATATGATGAAAATATTGTCTTGACTGAAGATTGCTATCGATGAGCTTGGTCCCCCGAGGGAAGTGCTATTTCTGGCCAGGTAGCCAGAAATAAGAAAACAAGCTGAGCGAATCAGTAGGCCATCTTCCTCTTCCGTCTCTGCTTCAGTGACTATCTCCTGGTTGTCGGGGTCCCCAACTCCCATCAATGGTGGAATGATATCTAGAATCATAAGGGAAATAAAGCTTTTCCTCCTCAACCTACTTTTCGTCAAGATCTTTACCACAGCATTAAAAGCAAAGTAAGTGTCTAACTGAAAACTCCCAAATACCTTTGGAAACTGGAGAGAAATTATTTGCCTTACCTTGATCTAAAGTAGACCTAAGGATCCTCTACTTTAAGAGAAGAATTGACTTTTCATTTTTCCATGGATTCTGGATTGTATATTTCATTTTTTTATGTCTTAGACATGCAGATACGCTTAATGCATTTAGAATCCAGATCATGAGTGGCTGACTAGTTAATACAACAATGAATGAATGGATTGGATATTTCAGAGTAATATTCTGGGAAAACATCCATATCTCCACATGTTTATAATAAGAGGAATGGGAAGCAGTTTCTTCAATGACACCTGCACAAGCAGTACGTCAACCCCAGATTTATGCCCACAAATGCACAAATGGGAAGACCTTTCCTAAAAGGTTGAGTGAGTCTAAGGTGTCTCTCCTTTTAGATTTTAATGCTTCTTTGAAATACTTTGCACAAGCCTTGCCTCTTACTATCAAAAGCTTCCTAGGATGCTATAAATAGAGGAGAGGTGAGGGGTGGGCTAGGATTCAAATGAAGGAAAGTTTGCTCATTGTATAAAATAGTAAAAAAGATGAGGCATGCAGTGGTAAATTTTGGAGTGTGTGTACACATACATGTATGAATATACATACAACTGTGTACACACAAACATGCACATGAACTCATACATATGTGTATGCATTCATAGACAGATGGAGAGAGAGAGAGAGAGAGAGAGAGAGAGAGAGAGAGAGAGAGAGAGAGAGAGAGAAATAGCTTGTTAGTATTATTAGCTGATTGGCTGATTGGTTTTCAGAACTCATTACAGATAATAAGCCACCGATGGTTAAGTCTCTTTATTAAAAAATGACATAATGTTTGTTTATAACCCAAGCACATTTCCCCATTTACTTTGTCACTTATAGATTACTTTTAATGTATAATACAATACAAATGATATATGGTCATGCTGAATTATTTGGCTAATTACTTCAGAATAAAAATTATACATGTACAGTTAGATCACATGGTTGTTACCTAAGTAGATGTTATCTACCATTGGGTAAACAAACCAAAGGAGAATCTGTGAGCACAGCGGAGCATCTCCCACAATTGTCCATATGTGCTAAGTCTGAAAAAATGGTGGTTCTGACCCAGCGCCTTGCCAGTGTTCTCATTAAAACAAAGTACCATGAGCACCTTGGAAGAATATGGTTTACAAAAAGAAGTTGCCTCAACTGCCTGCCCTCACCTATGAAAGGGAGTCACTATGGTGTCTGCCTCCCAGGGTTGCACCAGTTTTAACTGTGTGCCTTCTTAGAATCTTCCTGCCTCCCAGACATTTCAGTAATGCCAGTGGTTGTCACTGTATCCCTGTGCCCCTAATTCTCATCTCCCAAACAGTGTCCTGTGAGTCTACACTGGATATTCCCAGAACCTTGAGAAACTGCATTTCAGCAGCATTAACAGCCATTTGCCTGTCCTTAGAAAATGTGTAAGTACTTGTTTGCATCTTGACTACAATGTTGTCAGCCCTCACTTGGGTAGGACAGGCCTGGGACACCCAGCTCCTTCTTGGGTTGTTGAGTTGGGGTGAAGTTGGTGGCTCATAACATCTCCCCATCCTATACTGAGCTGGATAATCAACAAACCCAGTACCAGACGATAAAGGAACCTGTAGCTAACTCCTCCCTGTTTAATTGACGTGGGAAGCCTATAACTCAGTAGCCTCATTACATCGGAGAAAAGCAGGACTGTGCTTAATTTTTACTGTGAAGGAACATTGCCTCCTTCAGGAAAAGTACCCAGAGGGAAATTCATTAGTGAGCAAGCCTGTGTGTGGGGGGTGGGGGGGTGGCGGGGAGGGAGGGGTTAGCAAAGAGCTCTTGAGGTGGCTGCATTCTCATCCCCATGGAAACAAGCATCACAACATGACCATCTTCTCTGGCTCTCTGCTTTTAGAGAACTTCATTCCTAACTTGGCTTCAGATTTCCCTGGGAGGGAAGTCTGGAGCTAATTTATGTAAGTTGTGGGCTTTTCCATTTCTCCAAAGATCAAAGCAAGCTGAGTGAAGCAGAAGCACAGATTAAGCATTTGGTGAAGCAGAGGGGTAAATATGAATCTGCCATGTCTCTGGGAGCAGTGATTTCTTATTGTACAAAAAGCCAAAGCAAGCACTAGGCTGAGATTCTGAACTTTAAAATCTGATCGTCTGTCATCGTCCCCATCTCTTATTTAGGTTTCTGTCATTTGCCTCCCACCATTAACCATTACGGTTAAGAGCACCAGATCCAGCCCAGCATACGGTTGTCACCAGTCATTTCCCTCCAATGGCATACTATTCTTTTCTATTTCAAAATTCCGTCTCATCATCATCATCATTGATTTAACACAGGAATCTTTAAAAAGAGCCAGATACTTATAGAAATAAGCTTATCATTATATAAATGTAAGAAAATACGCCATTGACTCTGCATTTTTTCGCAATCATACTGCCCAGAGCCAAAGTTATTCACAGCAATTTGTGTCTATCTTCCTAACATCTTTGTCCAGGTATTCACACACATGCCCAACCCACACGCACACCTATACCAGATATAGTAGCTCTCCTCAGTAACCTGGTGTTGGATGGCTGACCTCTAGAGTTTCCCAACTGGGCAGTCTAGCCAAATTTGTGAAGCCCTGGTTCAGTGAGAGATTTTGCCTCTAAAAATAAAGTGGAGGGCAATAGAGAAAAACATGAGGCATCAAACTCTGGCTTTCATTTATATATGCACATATGCACATGTAAAAAATCTACAAAGATTCCATGCCTTCCAATACACAAAAGCACTGATAGAAAACCATTATAAGAATCTTGTGCAATGTATTTATTTCACTCCATGATGAATGAAGAATGCTTTCCCAAGCCTACAAGAGAGATCTATTGTATTCATTTCCAGTATTATGAATACCTCATACTGTATTTAAACTTTTGTTTTCCTAATCTTTTATAGGTTAATTATAAAATATTGCAGAAATAATAAAAGGAAAAAATGGGAAGTAGTTATGTCCTTTCCTACTTATCACTCTTAATTAAGCTTTTCAGAAACTTCTTATGTCAATATTACCTTTCTAAATTGCCTTTGGTAAAGATATACAGACAGTGTTATTACACTAATAGAAAATTACATGTAATCCCACTTCATTAAATGTATCACCTAAAGAAAATCTGTAAGAAGGAGAAAGATAAAATGAATTCAAATTTCTATTATACAACAAAAACTTCATAAATCCAGGGAGAGCTAAAATGTCAAAGTCCTCACAGACATCAGCGATGAGGATAGCCAGTCACTGGCTGTGACACATGCCAGTTCACTATCTACAAGTTGCTAACCCTCTGTGCCCATTGAGGGTAGTTTGGAGGTGAAGCCACTGTGCGTGCTGAAGACATTTCACTTCTGTGTGCATTTGCTGTCTTGAAATTACTGCTTCTGAGTCCCAGGCATGGTGCAGTGCTTCCCAGGTCCCCGGCCATTCTTTTAACCCTTTATTTCCTAGATTCTTTTCTCCCAGGATTTTGATCATATAAATAAGAGATTTTAGAATTTCTAAAAGATGTGAGTTTTTGCTTTCAGAGTGGATTATATTTTAGTTGTATAAAGAATTGTAGAAACAAGATCTTTTTTAAATAAACTCTTTAAAGAAATTGAATATTCTTGTGAAATGTCTGTCAAAATTGAATGATTTTTTTCTTTATTGAAAAAAAACTTTTTAAAAGTCTGTGTTCACTGCATTATCACTTCTAATTATCACTTTTAATTGTGAGTACTTGTGCTTTTAACACATTTTGCAATGGGAGCTGCAAAGGAACTCTCCTGTGAATCCCTCTGTATGATAAGTCTTATATAGAAAGCTGAAAATCTGAAGAAGGGATTTTAACTGCTAGGAAAACATCATAGTATTATATTAATTAGTTTATTATAACTGTCTCAACTTCAGGATTACCAAAATTATTAAAAATGTGACACAGTAAAAGAATGTGACTTAGAAAATGTTTTAGTTATTTTTATTTATGGTTACTTTTGACTTGACCAGATGTTCGATCAAATCTCTCATTTCATAGAAGCAGTAAAGCGTCTATCAAATGAAGGAGAGATATAGATATGGTAGAGACACCATCTATGCAATGGTTCATCCATTTAAAGGAGTGGAATCATGAGAAATGGGGCAGCATGGATGGGGCATGAGAACACAAGAGTAATTTCAGTAAACCAGGGACATGAACACAAGAACGCCATGGCTGTGGCAGTAACGCAGGCACACGATCTCACTGAAAGTGCAATAGTCATCAGAGGCTAAGGGGGTAGGGGAAAAGTGAGGATGAGGAAACGTTGATCATTAGGCGACCGCCGAGTAGTAACAGTTAGATGCAGCAAGAAGCCCTGGTGTGCCAGCACACAGTAGGGCAATGTGATGAACAGTGATTTGCTATGTGTTTTCAAAAGCTGGAAGAAACGACTTGGGATTTTCACCATAAAAGTTACAAACGTTTGAGGATATGGCTCTGTTTAAGCTGATTTAAGCAATTTATGAATGAATCAGCATATCCCGGTGTACCTAGCTAATATGATTTGGCTTAATAAGCATAAGTAATAAAATAAAAAAAAAATAAATCAAATGATCACCTCATGGAGTTGTTTGCTTCATGAAAACTGGAAAACTGGCTGAATCTCTACCTACAGAGACAAGAATTTCTGTTCACAGTGAGGTATCTGGTTAGACAATAAAGTATCTGCTTAGACTGGGCAGCAGTTGTTTTGCAAGAAAGATAAGATTCTTTTGTTTAAGCGGATAAATGTCTGATCTTCAGGTTGCATAAGTCTTTAATGATGAATTACTGCAATGTCTCTAATACTCAATAGCAAGCACTTATCCTATTTGCTATGGCATCCACACATCTCCGGATTTCCTGGGTACACCTCAATGCTTGATCACACCACCGTACAAGAGTGAAAGATATCCTAGTCCATAAACACAACGCAATCTTCACAGTCGGGAAATTTTTCATTAATACATCACCAGTATCTAATCCTAAGAGTCCATTCATGCTTCTTCAATAAAAGGATCAGGCTTAAAAGTCACATATGTCTAGTACTACCTGAGGACCCAGCAATACCACTCCTGGGAATATATCCAGAAGATACTCTAACATGTAATAAGGACACATGCTCCACTATGTTCATAGCAGCCTTATTTATAATAGCCAGAAGCTGGAAAGATCCACGATGTCCCTCAACAGAGGAATGGATACAGAAAATGTGGTACATTTACACAATGGAGTACTACTACTCAGCTATGAAATTCTTAGGTAAATGGATGCATCTGGAGGATATCATCCTGAGTGAGGTAACCCAATCACAAAAGAACACACATGATATGCACTCACTGATAAGTGGATATTAGCTCAGAAGCTCAGAATATCCAAGATACAATTCACAAATGACATGAAAATCAAGAAGGAAGACCAAAGTGTGGATATGTCCATCCTTCTTAGAAGGGGGAGCAAAATACGCATGGAAGGAATTACAGAGACATAGTGGAAGGAGAGGCTCCTGTGATGGCTCAGTGCCCCAGTGAAGGGGAATGCCTGGGCCAGGGTACAGGAGTGGGTGGGTTGGTGAGCAGGGGGAGGGGGGTTTTGGAGGGGAAACCAGGAATGGGAATAACATTTGAAATGTAAATAAAGAAAATATCCAATAAAAAAGTCACATATGTTCTGTCACTTTAGTGTGTGTTGCTTCAGTCTTTTATGTATATGAATGTGTTTTGCACATGCATGTCTGTGTGCCACATAACAAAGGTCAGAAGAGTGCATTTGAGCTCCTGGAACTAAGGTTACAGGTGATTATGAGCTACCATAGGAATACTAGAATTCAAAACTAGGTCTTTTTTTGGAAGACCCACCAGTGCTCTTATCTTCTAAGTTATTTTCCCAGTCTCACTTCAGAGTTTTCTTTCCAATATCTCTATTGAGTTATATATACCTTTGGCTGGAGGTATTTTTAGAATTTATACATTATGCTTCCTTCTCCCAATAATTTTATGGTTTTATTTATGAATTCATGGCATTTACTTTTACCATGGACTATCTATCACATTCTTTGATGGATAAGATACCTTTATTTGTTGGCCTGGCATCTTTGTGCTTAATTCTGTGTCCCATTGATGTGTACCAATTGCTCCTGATCATTTTTTTGTTTTCTGGCATAATAAATATTTCAATGACCCTGGAATCAGTCACCTCTCCAAAGAATTGCTCATTCTGTTTTTAGAGTGATACCTTGATAATTCCATCTAGGTTTCTTCATACAGGTATGTACATATCCAGGAAAATATGCCTTCATATGCATTGAATATGTGCAGTTTTGTGCTTATATGTAATAATATCTAGATTAATATCTAGATATACCTTTATCCTCATGTACACTGAAAACATGAACTCATATCAATATGTGTAACTCTTAATGTCATGGGTACTTTATACTTAACTTTTTTCTTACCAGACTTGCAGTTCTTCTTTCAATATAATGAATGGGTCTGTCAGAATCATTAATGTAACCCATATATCTCCTCAGATGTGAACTATTATACTGGCCAGCATAACCTCCCATCTTCTCTAAGATGCTGCCCTCCCATGCACTAAGATCTGACTATTCCTGCAGACCAGACTCAATGAATCCTTATCTGCACATCAACCCTCACACCACTGTCACCAGCAATGCTCGACTTGGGTTGAGCTTTGCTTTCCAGTTTTCTTAGATTCAGACCATCCCACACTATCTCTTTGATGAGGAAATTTCCTTTCCAGCCCAGGTTCCTATACCATAGCATCTGCCATCTTTGTATACTGAATTCCATTTAATTTTCTGACTGTATAATACTCCATTTTATATGTAAAGTACATTGTGTTTATCTATTAATCACCAATGGACATCTATGTTTTATTGGTATTTGGGTTATTGCATGTATGTTATGAATATAGTTGTAACCATTTTGTTGAAATCTCTGCTTACAATTATTTGGGATGTGTACACAGAAGTAGAATTTATGAATCATAGGGAAACCTTTACTTTCTTTAAGGAGTCTCACATTATTTTCCATAGAGTTTGAACCATAAAGTTATTTTTATTTTGCCAAAAATTTATTTTTACAAACACAGCATGAATAACAGTAATGAAATACTCACTGAACTTGAAGCTCATACCACAGGATAGCACTCATTACTGATATTGTAAATTATATACATAAAATTATATATATATATGTATGTATATATATGCATAAAATATACATCTATATATTTACCTAGATTATATATACATATATATGCATATATATATATATATATATATATATATATATATATATATGCATATATATACACAAACACATGCAAACAGACATATATATCTCCATGTGTGGGAAAGTATTAGGCCCCATGTAGGAATCTACTAATATTATCTTACTGAGCTGGCATAGTATTATCTTCTATTTACTTAGTTTTGTGCCCATAAAAAATGCTACTCTCAGCATTAATCAGAAAAACCCCACTTTGAAATGAGCTGAGGTGCAGTAAGGGGCGTATGACTATTGTGGTTGCTAAAAATAAATGAAAACTGAATGATCAGCTATAAACACGAATTTATTTACTTTTAATTTTTATAATTATTTATTTATTTACATCCCAAATGCTGCCCTCTCAGTCCCCCTTTTGCAAAGTTTCTTCCCACATCTCCCCTTTCTTCACCTCTGAAAGGGTGCCCTTCACCCCCTGGACTCTTCTTTCACCCTGGTATATAAAGTATCTTCCAGATTAGGCACATCTTCTCCCACTGAGGCCAGACAAGGCAACCCTGTTGGGGAACAAATACCAGAGTCATCCTACGGCTTTAAGGAAAGCCTCCACTCCAGTTGTTGGGGCCCCCATATGGAGACTGAGCTGCACCTCTGCTACATATGTGATAGGAGCCTTGTTCCAGCCCATGTGTTCTTTGGGCGGTAGCTCAATCTCTGACAGCTCCCAGAGGCCAGGTTAGTTTACTCTGTGGGTCCTCCATTGGAGTTCCCATCCGCTCAGGACCTTCAGCCCCTCCCCCAGCTCTTCCATAGGAGTTGCTAACCTTTGTCCAATGATTGGCTGTGGGACTCTGCATCTGTTTCAGTCAGATGCTGGGTAGAGCCTCTCAGAGGACAGTTATTCTAGGCTTCTGGCTACAAGCATAACACTATCATTAATAATGCCAGGGATTGGTGTTTGCCCATCATATGGGTTTCAAGTTGGGCCAGTTATTGGTTGACCATTCCAGTCTCTACTCCAACTTTGTCCATGTATTTCCTTCTCACAGGACACATTTTGGGCTGAAAATTTTGTGGGTGAGTTGGTGTCCTTATTCCTCTAATGGTAGTCCTTCCTGGCTCTAGGAGATGGCCTCTTCAGGTTCCATATAACCACTGTTAGGCATCTTGGCTAAAGTTACCTGCATTGACTCCTAGGAACCTCCCCCAATCTGGGGTCTCGGCTACCTGGGTGGTCAGATAGAACTATTTCCAATTTTCTGAGAAACTGCCAGATTTATTTCCAGAGTTGTTGTACCAGTTTGCAATCCCACCAGGAACAAAGGAGCGTTTCACTTTCACCACATCCTCGGCAGCATGTGCTGCTACTTGAGTTTTTGATCTTAGCCATTCTCACTGGTGTAAGGTGGAATCTCAGGGTCATTTTGATTTGCATTTCCCTGATCACTAAGGACTTTGAACATTTCTTCAGGAGCTCCTCAACCAGTAGGAATTCCTCTATTGAGAATTTTTTGTTTAGCTCTGTACCCCATCTTTAATTGGGTTGTTTAGTTTGTTAGAGTCTAACTTCCTGAGTTCTTTACAGAATTTGGATATTAGTACTCTCTCAGATGTAGGGTTAGTGAAGAAATTTTTTCCAATCTGTAGGCTGCCATTTTGTCCTATAGAGGGTGAGTCCTTTGCCTTACAGAAGCTTTTCAGTTTCATGAGGTCCTATTTATCAATTGTTGCTCTTAGAGCCTGAGCCATTGGTATAAATCAAGATCAGAAGAACTATCTAAATAGTCCCATAACACCTAAGGAAATAGAAGCAGCCATTAAAGTCTCACAACAATAACAACAACAACAACAATAACAACAAATTCCAGGGCCAGATGATTTAATGTAAATTCTACCAGATGTTCAAAGAAGAGCTAATACTAATACTAATACCTATTCCACAAAATAAAAACATAACTCATTATTATATAATTCATTCTATGAGGCCACAATTGCTCTGATACCTAAACCACACAAAGATCCAACAAAGAAAGAGAACTTCAGACCAATTTTGCTTCTGAACCTCTGTGCAACCCAAACTTTAAACTTAATCCAGGAAGATATAAAATGCATCATCCACCATAATCAAAGTAGGCTTCATCCCAGGGATACAGGGGGATTCATTATATAAAATCCATCAACTTAATACACTACATTAAAAAAAAATCCTGAAGCACAAAGGATCACATTATCATTTCATAGATACTGAAAAAGTCTTTGACAAAATCCAACACCCCTTCAGGTTAGAATTATTGGAGAAATCATAGATTGAAGGCACATACCTAGACATAATAAAAGCAACATGGAGCAAGATAATAGCCAACATCATATTAAACGAAGAGAAACTTGAAGCAATCCCACTAAAATCAGGGATAAGACAAGGTTGCCCACTCTCTTCCTATCTATTCAATATAGTACTTGATGTCTTAGCTAGAGAAATAAAACAACAAAAGGAGATCAAGAGGATACAAATTGTAAAGGAAGATATCAGGGTGTCACTGTTTGCATATGATATGGTAGTATACATAAGCAATCCCCAAATTCTACCAGAGAACTCCTACAACTGATAAACAACTTCAGCAATGTGGTAGGTAAAAAAATAACTCAAAGGAATCAGTAGCCTTCCTTTATACAAATAATAAATGGGCAGAAAAATAAATTAGGGACACATCCCTTTCACAATAGCCACAAAAAATATGAAATATATTAGTGTAACTCTAACCAAGCAAATGAAATATCTATATGACAAGAACTTCAAGTCTGCGAAGAATGAAATTGAAGAAGATATCAGAAGTTGGAAAGATCTTCCATGTTCATGCGTAGGTAGGTAGAAAATGGCCATCTTACCAAAACCAATATACAGATTTAATGCAATTCCCATTAAAATTCCAACACAATTTTCACATACATTAAAAGCAATTCTCAACTTCATATGAAAAACAAAAACAAAAACAAAAACAGAAAAAAAAGAAAAAACCAAGGATAGCCAAAACACTCCTGAGCAACAAAAGATTCTGGGGGAATCACTGTTCTTGACCTCAAACTACACTACAGAGAAATGGGGATAAAACTACATGGTATTGGCACAGAAACAAACAGGCTGATCAATGAACTTGAATCAAAGACCCAGAAATAAACCCACCCACCTATAGACTCTTGATTTTTGACAAAGAAGCCAAAAAAAAAAAAAAAAAAAAAAAAAAAACCATACTGTAGAAAAAAGAAAGCATCTTCAACAAATGGTGCTGGTCTGACTGGATGACTGCATATAGAAGAACACAAATAGATCAGTATTTATCACCCTGCACAAAACTCAAGTCCAAAGAAATCAAGGACCTCAACATAAAACCAGATACTAAATATACTAAATCTACTACAATCTCATATAGTAAATCTCACAGAAGTAGCAAATAGCCTTGAATGCACTGGTACAGAAGACAATTTCCTGAACATAAGAATTTAAACCACCTACTCTCAAACTCAGAATGTGTTGTAGAATAGCAAAAAGGTGGAAGTGCCAGAAGATATAAAAATAAGCTACAGAATTCTACCTTCAGGGTTGATATCAGCAAAACAATTAAGATCTCAACGGAACTGAACAACAATGGGCCTTTCAAGAGGCCATCATAGATGTGGGAAGAGCTCAAGAGACTTGGTCTACCATCATCTACTAAGCAGTTGACCACAGATAGATTAAGGGATTACAGAGTCATTACCATAAATTGCATGATTATTGGTGAGCTCCCCTGGAGAATTTCGGACCTCAGAATGGCATACAGATGACCTTGGCTAAACTCAACTCTCTCAAAAGAAAATAAAACCATGAAAATCTGGAAAATGAATATAAGAAGGAGAGTGTGAGATGGGATAGGGAAACAATGAAGGACAGCAGGGGCTAAGAGTGAGCAGAATGCTACTGAGTATGTGAAAATGTCAAAGAACAAACTTGTAAAAAAAAAAAAAAACCTATTCTTCATGAATAAATATGTCAAGTTCGCTGAAGATAAAACTTACAAATCGCAGTCCTGACATAACCAATTTTAGTTACCCTGAGATTATTTCCTTTACACAGGATCATTCTAATAAGTTTTCAGATCACAGCCAGTGGCACGCAGTGAGATAGTTTTACCGTACAAGTATTTAGGTAGTTGCACGTTTAGTACATATTTATTTTCCTGAAATTTGATTCTGTAGTTATACATACTAATACATCTATGCTTTAATATTGTGGTGTTTTGAGAATACATGTGCACTCTGTTCTCTGTACTTAAAATGTCATGTTTGTTCTTCCCTCTCCCAAAGAGAAGAAACTCTACTACATACAACTCAACATTTTATTAATATTGCCTGGTAAGGATTATGCACAGTGAGTGTTCTATTGCGTTTTACTGTGTGCCTTCCTCAACTCTATTCCTTTTTTCTCAGATCCTGCTACTCATAGAAAAGAAAGTCAAGCTACTGGCAATTTAAGCAAACACCCCAGGGTATTGAATACTTTCCTTTTCTAGCCCCTGCACACTGACTCCTCCTCATGGACTGAGGACCCACTCAACTGACTACTTCCTGTGCAGTGACTCCAGCTCCATTGGTGGTCTCAGCCAGAGGATGCAGGTCTTGATGACTGCTGCATGCTGTAGGGCATCCTTGGGGAATCTCTTCATATTAGGTGCCAGAAAATCCTGAAGGATTCTCAGAGAGTGTTCAAAAGGAAAAGAAAAATTCTCTCTTTTAATAGCATTTCTGTTTCTAGTCTGCATCTCCACTTCTGATTTATTTTTCAGTCGTTATTGCATGTAGAGCAATCTCACATAGATTAAAGAAGTATATGAAAGATATGTTTTGGCAACTTCAATATTTAAAATGTCTTTATTATCCCATTACATTTAAATTCTCATGTTGCCTAGGCACAATGCCCTTCAGAACCCTGGCAATACATTTTTGTCTTTCAATTTCTAATTCTGCTTGTGTAAACCTTAATACCATTCAGATTCTGCCCTATCTATGTCTGTCTATCTATCTATCTATCTATCTATCTATCTATCTATCTATCTATCTATCTATCTATCTATCCATCACCTATCTATCTAGCAAGGCTATATCTATCTCTATCTGCTTCTCTGTGTGGTTCTGTGTGTGGTATGTATGTGCTTTTGTGTGCATGTGCCTTGCATTCAGTCTTTAATTGTCAGACCTATTATTAGAATTTTTCCTCTTGGTAATTTCCCCTCATGATTTTCTCTCTTCATTTCATCAGGACCATCTACTGTTTGATTGTAGGTCTCTTGTGTGGAAATTTAACATTTGTTCATATGCTGTGCTTGGTAGGTTTGGGAGATACCGACCGCTTTATTTTCTGATGCTTCTCTTGAATTTTGTTTTCCACTCTGACAATTTTAATCTCTAAGAGATTTACTTCATTTCCCTTTTTTAAACTGTTGGGTTCTGTTTGGTAGGTGTACCTTCCTTTTTGATTTCTCACTGGGTATGAGGTTGTGTGTTTGTTCCTTCTGCTACCGCTAGAGCGTATAGTAGTACTATCACCCGTGTGGTTTCTTCCTACGACTCTCACCTACAGGCACAGTGTAGGTGTCATCTTCCTCCCGTGTCAGTTACTACTCACCTATTCTTAACAACCTTTCCCTTGGCTTTTTCTCTTTCTTGTCCTCATCAATTCTTGCTGTCTTTCACTGCATTGTAGGAGGAACTAGCATTGAGGACATGCTTTCAGTTGATCAGTTTTAACCTGACAGGCTGGATGCCTAGCTGAGAGATGCAGCTATTGCCAGTGTTCTCAAAGCTTTGAGCTCTACGTCCAGTCTCAGTAATCCTAGTAACAGCAACTTGGTGTTAATTTTAGGCAGAGACCATGTGAATCAAATCGTTGTATGAACCTCTGTCCATCCATACTGCGTTGATAGAATTTGCTACTATGTATCTCCATATCAATAAGCCCTTCATATTTGGTGAACTCAGGTGAGGAGGTGAGAATCTGATTAGAGCTTTTGCTCTTGCACGGTGATGTATCTGTCCTTTCTTCCACTGTGTCTTCTGTCCTTTTCTGTAGCTCCTGTTCTATGAAAGTTGAACATCTTGTAAAGTGAGTACATTCCTCTTACATTTCTCCCTCTCTTATCTTGAAGACTTTCCTTGAGTTTATCTTTCATATTTAAATATATAGATCTGATTATTGATTAATATTTTTATTTTTCACTGAGATCTTATACTTGTCTGAGAAGAGTAAAATTAACTTCCTACTGAGAAGAAACAAGAGAACATTTTAAATAGCATAAACAGTAAACTATATCTTTGATCATACTCAAGAATTAACATTTTGAAAATGATATTTTATATAAGTACTCTGTTATTTTATTTTTTTAAAACTGAAGATGATATATATATATATATATATATATATATATATATATATATATGAACTTTCCATGTTTTATTCCTGACAGCATGTATTTAATGTTTGCACAGAGATGTTTATTCTTATCAAACATCTATACACAGAAGATCCAACTTATTTCAGTCTTAACTGGGAAAAGTTTCAAGCACACTGTATAGTGAAGACTGAAATAAACATATACATGCCCTTAAGTCAAGATCTAAGATACACACACATACACACACACAGAATTGTGTGTCTGTAAACATATATTAGGGTCTTCTTTTAGTGTATGTGGTCTCTCTCTCTCTCTCTCTCTCTCTCTCTCTCTCTCTCTCTCTCTCTCTCTGTGGCATGTATGTGGGTACTGTTCACAAATGTGTGTAGGCCTCTTTATTGCCCTCTCTCCATCTTAATTTGGCAGAGGCTGAGTATCTCTCTGAACCTGAAGATCATCAGTTCTAATCTGGTTCACCAACAATTCCCAGAGATCCCCTGAACCTAATAAGGAGACAGCCTGTATGGATCTAGAGGACTGAACCTGAGAAGGGATCCAAACCCTTAGAAGGAATCCAGAAGACAGCGAGTGAATTCCAGACATTGGTCACTTTTCTACCCTGAAGGAATTTGGTTTTGCTTTGATTTGATTGTGACTGTGCCTGGTTTGGTTCTTCCCCCTCTTGAAATAAAGAAGCATTTAATTCACTTATTATTTTACCAGAGCCCTCAATTAAAGACTTTGGATATTGTAGAGAGTGTTTGGATGCTTTAGAGAGACTAAACTTTTAAAGTGTTTGAATTTTTAAGGATTACATGACTTTTAAAGTTTGTAATAAGTTTTATAGTGTGGTATTTATATATGATCTTAGGAACAATAAGAAAGGAAAGGCTTTGATTTAATAATGTGTTTGTGTGTCAAGATGACATTTTTTAAGACTAAAATAAAGGGCTATAGCAGTAGATTTTTCATCTTATTAACTCAAAGTTGGCCAGGATTTAGAGCAATTCAGATAATATGTTTAAGAAGGCAAACAATATTTTTGTATGTAACTTAATTTTATATATCTATATCTATCTATCTATCTATCTATCTATCTATCTATCTATCTATTACATTATATGGAAGAAATAAGATGTTACTTGATAGTTTTTAAAGCTGGATGCTGTTCATCGCTTTTGAGTACATGAATGTAAGTTAAATAAGCCTAACATAAATGAGTGCAGGTGAAACTGTTCTCCAGTTTAAGTAGTTCAGTCATTTAAATCAATTTCCCTTATTAGCGCAAATTAGTTTTGCAAGTAAATATGATTTCATGCTTCCCTACAATAACACATAAGCACCCACCTCACAGCGGAGTCTCAGAGTAAATTACTGATCACAATTATACCATGTGGTCCCAGTTTTGGAAGGCCTTTAAAGAAATGTGGCAGGGACCCAGATGGTTACAGGTGTCCTTCCTGTTAGCCTTCCATTTCTCAGGCTCCTTTATTTCTTCTCTCTCCCACACTTATCTATCTTCATGGAGGCAAATGACTAAACGATTTCCTGCCAGTCCTATAAAATGTGTTTGGGCAAACAATTCTCACTCCTTCGTGAATGAATCAGCTTTCTGTTGCTATCACAAAGTAACTGAGGAAATTAATCTATAAAGAGAAAAGGAAAAATTATTGATCAAACCTCTTACAGGTTTCAGGCATAATTGAGGGGGTTCTATTGCTTTGGTTCTGTGAAGCATCATGTCGCAGTGGGAAGGAACATGTGGAGGGACAACCTATTCTCCTGACAAACTACCACCTGCCAAAGAAGCTGAAGACTGAGGTGCTACAGTTCAAGGGTGTGTCTCCTGGGACCTAAGGACCGTCACTAAGACTCTTCTGCAAGGCCCACAGCACATTCTGGTATCACCCCTTTCCCACACAGGAACATCCAGTATCACTTCTTCTACATGGGGTAACTGGTGAGGGAGGTGGCAGACTACATACAAACTGGAGCATCTACTTTGGAACACAAGTCATAAAAATAATTAAAATTTATCAATTATGGCCCACTGCTTCAAGACCTTGAAATTAATCAACTAATTTAATCATCAAAAGAATCCTGTGCAGTTGCTATTGTGATTAGGTAAGGGATACAAAAGGCAGCACATAATTTAAAGAAGTCACCTTAAAATGAGGCCACAGTCAACTTAGAACTCAAGTGTCAATCACAGGAGGCTACAATTTTATAGATTACCTTCTACTTTCTTCTAAATACCACACACGACTTTGATACTTACAAAACACAGTAATGATTAGTTTTATATAACAGTTGGGCTTGGCCGCAGTTGTGAAGGTCCTTGGCCCAACATTCTCAGTGTGCCTGTGATATTTATAGATGAGACTGACATCTGAATTGATGGGCTCAGTAACACAGAGGCACTTCTCAGTATGGCTGGGACTCATCCAAGCCACGGAACAAAAAGATGAACCAAAGAGGGCTCTTCCCTCTGCTTGAATCTTGAGGCAGCTTCAAGTTCTGTTACCTTTCAGATCTGAACATGGCACTAACAGCTCTCCTGGCTTCTGAGCTGCAGATTTCTCAGCTGCTCCAGCTCCAAAAATCATGTGGCTATTTCCTAATACATACATATGATGCACACATTCATATCTATGTACAAATAAGGTCACATACCATATAAGTGTTAGAAACATACATATATATGCATTTGTATACGTACATGTGTGGATAAATATTTAGCTCTCTATCTATCCAGTTGATTTTCTTTCTTTGCAGCTCTTTGGTTTCAACAAGGATACATTGTGCTGGAGAGCTGTTTCAATGATTCATGGGATTTTTTGCTCAGGAGGAGGATATGTGGGTTGAGTTCTGGGCACTTCCATGGTGACCCACAATCACGTGCAACTCCAGTTACTGCTTATCCAACATGTTTGTCTAACCTCTGCAAGCCCAGGTATTCATGAGCTACGCATATATATGTGCATGCAAGTCACACAAACACATTCAATAAAATAAAAACATCTAAAAAAAAAAAACAGTGGAAAAATCACAAAAGAACCCAAAATGAAGATTTACGATTTTCCTAATCAGTCGTACAGGTTCTCCCTAATAGTACATATTATGGTGTAGATTATCTTAACAAAAAAATCAGGCATATTCATGCATATAAACAATTGTTTAAATATTCTAATTTTTTATTTTAAAATGAATTCATGGTGTATATATAACAGTCTCTGTAAACCACACTGATTTCTATGCAAGATTGTTTCAATTTATTCTGCAATCTAGAAGACATTAGGCTTAGTGAAAATAAACTTAAGACATTTTTGTATCCAGAAACAGAGGTGTAGATATGTTACCGTTCTCTTACGTTACTGATAATTTTATCTACGTTAAATTAAACCATGGACTGGAGTGATAATAGTTCAGCAATCAAAAGCATTTGTTGTTGCTACAGAGTATATATATGGGTTTGATCCCGGTAACTACATGATAACTGACAACTATCCATAAGGCCAGATCCAGGGAAACTACTTCTCTCTCTCTCTCTCTCTCTCTCTCTCTCTCTCTCTCTCTCTCTCTCTTTCTCTCTTTCTCTCTCATTTAAATCATTGAGTCCAATCTCTGATACGCCTACACACTTGGAGATATGGTTTTATACTACAGCATGGTCTACCTGTCTGCGACTGTACATTTGCAAACACCTGACTCTTTACCAACAGTTATCAATGGCCAATAGCTACTCAGCTAGGGGAATGACTAAATTGCCTTTCAGGCTCTACTTCCCTGCCCTGAGCAGCATGATCACTGTGGATCACAAACAGGTGGACCCTGGGAGAGGAAGCAAGGTGGGACAACTAGGAGCTAAGTGACCCCAGGTGATGGGGCTAGAACAGACCCTTTGGAGGCAGCTTCAGCGAGATAGCTCACTTTAATGGGGGAACAAAGACTATTTAAAGGTTTGGGGGTGAGCAGGGGCAAGTGTGATCAATATGCACCATTAGCAGGGGCCAGGTTTCTGGGGATGCCTCATTTGTATAAGGAGGAGTTCCAGGTGCTGGTGGCTATGACCATATAAGAGGAGAGGAAGTTTAACCTAGCTACCTAGCTAACCTTGCCTCTAGTAGAGCAAATATTGGAACACAGTGCTATGTGTGTGGGGACACACAGGCCAGGATAAGGGGTCAATTCTATTCCTGTCAATCTCAGAATGATATTTCTGGGGTTTAGACATACCTTGACCCCACTCTTGTTCATGGACTGCTCCCGGACTCAGTTCCACATTTGCCCAGTCTCACACATAATAACCACTTCCCTTCTCTATCCTGGGATTTTGCGAGCTTCCACAGGTCTTATTCATACTGTCACTATTATAAGTTCACATGTGCAACTCCCCTACTATCACCTGAAAACACCTCCTTGTCATCATCCACTGGCTCTGGCTCTTAAACTATTTCTACCCCCTTGTCTGCAATGATTTTAGATCTCAGAGTCTTGGGGGAATGTAGTGTAATATAGATTCTGAGCATTCCTCAGTCTCCCTTTCTCTGAACACTGAGTCCTTACAGGCCTTTATGTTAATCACAACCTGCTGCAAAAAGGAGCTTGCCTGATGAAAGTTAAAAGATGCTTTAATCCATGGCTATAATAATTAGTCATTAGGAGTTCATTTAATGTTATGTCCATTTAGAAGAATAATAGTATTAGGAGCTCCCCTAAGGCCCATGACCTGTCTAGTTATAAGATCTTGGATTAATTATGGTACAAGTTATGGGATTCAACTTCTGGCATGGGTGTGAATTCCAATCAGAAAATGGCTGGCTAGCCTCATGGCTTTGAAAGTGGCTCTGTCTGGTAACTATGACTTCATGGTACAGAAAGCAAACATGGGTAAAGGAGGGAGTAGTTCTGGCTCCAGTCTCAATGATGTCATAAAGCAGTTGTATGGACTTGACTGGAGACATTTTAGCAGCACTCTATGTAACTCAGACATAAAATTGGAGAAGGGGATGAAACTGGATGAAAGACCACCTCAATTAGAAAACTGTCTACAGTCTACCAGTTATCCGTCATCATGGTTACTTCAGATCTCAACAATTTCACTAGTATCCCAGGAAATAGATGAAGACCAAACACAAATGTGTGTATTTTTATGGTGGTGGAACTTGACCCCCGTTCTTTTCATATGTGAAGCAGATCTCCTAATACCCATAGACCCATTGCCTCGGGGTCATTGTTTCTTAGTCTTGTCTTCAAGATCCAGGGTAGTGATAGCTCAATTCACCATTCCATTTAACCATTGTAAATCTGGGGGAGTCTGGTGCTTCGGGCAAGAGGATATGCCGTAAAGCATAGAGCAATTATGATGACATAGCTGCAACCAAGTCTAAACTCTTGCAGCTTCTTCCTAAACACATAAAGGAAAATATATTGTGGCAATAAAATTTGATTGCACAGAAACAAAGGCACCATTTGTAGAACAAGGTCTGGCTCCAGCCTGTTTAGTGCTCCTTGTCATGTTTATATCTTGATTGGCTGGTTATCAATAGTTGTCTAATTCAATCATTAACTTGGAACACAACAGGACATATACTATTCGTTTCAATATTTGATAGTGGGAAATTTTAAAATCTGTGACTTTGAACATGTGTACTTCAAGATAATACTGAAAAGGAGTCCTTACCGATGTTTGAGGAGCTATTGAGAGGGATGGAGAACCCATTTTCTTCTAGAGGACAATCCTAGGTTGGTCAATCACATCAAGTGGATGGAGTGCCCTTCTTAAGTATATTGAGCACAAAGAGGATTCAGTGGATCATTTAAAGAGGACACAAGTTTGGGAGTATGTATGGATGTGGGGTTTCAATCTGGGATAATTAGGTAAGGATTAAGGGATAAATATGGTCAAAAATCCTATGACATGCTCAAAGAATTAATTATTATATTAATAAAAATAAAATACTAGAAAAATGTAAGGACAAACGTCAGAAAGAACATCGTCTCCCTTTCGATGTGTCATATCTACAAGAACTAAGAAACACACTAAACACATGAACAAAAGAAATAAGTCCTACTGTAAGTTACACATATTTTAGTCATAATAACACAAAACTAGCAAAAATGATCATTTTCCAAAATAACCTTGGAAATTCTTGAATAAAAATGATTACATATGGAAAAGTATAGAAAATATTTAATAAAAGATAAAGTGTTTCCAGGCGTGGTGGTGTAGATAGCAGCCCTGTGATACCAGCTTTTGAATTTCTGGAGAATTTCTAGTCTAAGACCTACCTAAGCTGTGTTACAAGATGGTTTAAAACAGTGGTTCTCAATGTTTCTAATACTGTAACCCTTTAATACAATTCCTTATGTTGGTGACCCCCCCAAACAAAATTATTTTTGTTGTTACGTCACTGTAAATTTGCTACTGTTTGAATGGTAATGTAAATATCTGTGTTTTGCAGTGGTTTTAGTTGACCCCTTGTACTGGCTGGACTTGTGTGTCAACTTGACACAGCTGGAGTTATCACAGAGAAAGGAGCTTCAGTTGGGGAAATGCCTCCATGAGATCCAGCTATAAGGCATTTTCTCATTTAGTGATCAAGGGGGAAGGGCCCCTTGTGGGTGGGACCATCTCTGGGCTGGTAGTCTTGGGTTCTATAAGAGAGCAGGCTGAGAAAGCCAGGGGGGGGCAAGCCAGGAAAGAACATCCCTCCATGGCCTCTACATCAGCTCCTGCTTTCTGACCTGCTTGAGTTCTGGTCCTGTCATCCTTTGGTGATCAACAGTAGTATGGAAATGTAAGCTGAATAAACCCTTTCCTCCCCAACTTGCTTCTTGGTCATGATGTTTGTGCAGGAATAGAAACCCTGACTAAGACACCCCTGTAAAAAAGTTGTTCAACATTCAAAGGTGTCACAACCCACAGCTTGAGAATCACTGGTCTAAAACAAAACAAAACAAAACAAAATCAAAAACCAAAGTCTTAATGATCTTATACACTAGAAAGAGACACTCCTTAGATATTTATAGTTAATAACCCAGGCAAGATAATTACACAATTAATTTGCATATTTAAAATGAGTAGATTAATTTCTGAGAGATGTAAGCCTAATCTACGGGACTAATTTACAGTGAAAGACTAAGAGTTTGTGAAGTCTCCTTGACCTAATTTAACTCTCAAATCACTTGATCCCACATGGTTTCCCTAGTGTTTGTTTAGGCAAAAGTGTGATCAGGTGTGACTGCACCACATCTGTGAGTGACCCTTCTCCCTTAAGTGGACATCATTCAGATCAACTTTCCTGTGACTTATTAAGAACAATGAAGAAGAGGATGCAAAAGGAACACCTAAATAAAGAGACTTTGAGTCCACATAGCCGGGTTGCAATCACGCATGAGATCAAGTCGTCAGTGCCAAGTTCTTAAGCATTAGAGTAAGCGGCAAGGATATGTTACATTTTCAATAAGGTAATTTATACCATTTTATGGTTAGAATATGAAATGTATGTCTCCTGCATGCTCCTGTTTTAAGTGCTTGACCCCTAAGTGTTGAGGAAGTTTGAAGTCTTTGGGATCACAAGACATGGTGCTGGAAGTAGGTAAGTAAAGGCTGGTCTTTGGGGATTTCCATGGTAGTGACCCTCTGGTCTGAGTAGCTCCTGCCTATCTACTGCCATTGAACGCCAGCACTAGCTCCTGCTGCAACAAATGCTGCAGCAAATACAGTTGCTTGTCCTTTACAGAGAGGTATTCTATAGGCTACCAAATGAGAAACAAACAAACAAAAAAACCACACAAAACTAGCCAGAAGCCCTTTGATCTACAATGCAGTGTGGCTTGGAAGACATGCTAATGGAATGGTGACAACAAACTTTATAGGACTATCCAACCAATATCTGATTTGACTTAAGGCCCCCTCCATGAGGTGGACCCCTTACCTGACACTGCTTGGATAACCAAGAATCTGAGAGTAGAGAACCCAGGGATCTAGGACAAACCAAAAACTACTTTGCTAAAAACAAAACAAAACAAAACAAAAAAACAGACAAAAGACATATCAATAAAGTAACTCCTAACGTCATTCTATTATACTCATAGATCAGTCCCTTGCTCAGCCACCATCATAGAAGCTTCCTCTTGTAGACAGAAACAAACACAGAGATCCACAGCCAGACATTATGCAGAGAGTGAGAGACCTAGAAACATTCACCACTGAAAAGGACATACCTATGAAAGCCCACTACTAAGGACTCGGGAAACCCTGTAGAAGAGGAGCTGGGAAGAGTTTAAGAGCCAGAGGGGATGAAGGATGCCAAGGAAACAAGGCTGTGGACAGATCTGCACCAGTTGTGTTCTAAGGCTGAAAGGAGAGGCAGCCGCATCCCCTATCCCTAACCCAGAATCTCTTTCCAATTGATAACCATAACTACTTTCAAAGTCAAATTTTGTTTTCTCCAAGAAAACTTCATTGAGGAAACAAACTACTCTTGTGTGCAAGCTGCATGCCCACCAGCAGAGAGCCAGTGGAAATCAAACCCAATGGATGGCACCGTTGTAGGTTCCTTGTCTCATGCCGTGCCAGAGCTTTTCTTCTTTCTTTAATTATTTTTATTTTATTTCATTTTATTGACTTATCTTTTTTTTTTTTTTTTCACCGTACAGGTACTTTGGGTATATATTATGGCTTCCAGTTTGGTGTTTTTATGTTATTCCGGAGTGTGTGACTGAGTGAGTCTTTGGATCCGTACCTGTTTCTTGTGCCTTTTCTTTCTGTTTGTTTTGTTATGTTCTATTCTGATGTGTTAGTTTCTGTTTCGTCTTATTATATTTTCCTACTGTCCCTTTATATAGTATTTCACCAATCTCCCTTAGAAGCCTGTGAGTTTTCTTATGAGCTAGGGGTAGATCTGGATTGGAGAGAACTTAGGGAAGAACTGGGCTGGGAGGAGTAGAGGGAGAGGGACAAAAATTAGAATATATTGTGTGAGAGAGATAATCTATTTTCAACAAGATAAAATAAAAACAAAATATGAAATGGCAAAATTGTATGGGAAAAGAATAAAAAATAATTTTAAAATATGTTATGAATAATTTATCACATCCCAGAATGAATTCACTTGTACTTTGAATGCTCTAAGAAATTGTTATAGCCCAGCCCAAATAACTTAGAACCATTGACCTGTACCCTTCTCATCAACTCTATCCCCTCTGTCCCCATGACAGTTTACCATCTATGGTTCAGTTTGTTTCCCTTTAAGTTTTGCTTATTTTCTCCCTCTGGGATATTTTAAAGGTGTTTGAACTAACTTTGGTTCACATTTCTAGTAGTACGTACCATGCTTGGTAAATTCTCTTTAAAGTTTCTCTTATTTTTCCCCCTCTATAGTAAACAAAGTTCTTTTCTCATTCTGATTATGGGGTTTCATGAGTATTAAGGTAAGAAAAGACTTTGTTGCTGTCTTAAGTCTTTTGTAGATTATTATGAGAAATAATTTAAAAATAATATCATTACCAGTGCTAAAATTTGTAGCCAGACTTGAGAAGCAAGGTGTGTGCCTTTAAGGAATCTGCAACCTTGTTTACAAGAGAGCTTTAGGGGTGGAGGCTGGCTTCTGCTCTTAGGAACCCTTAGCAGGTGACAAATACGATAATTGTCTTTGAGTACATCTGGAAATGGATCTGCAAATGACGAAAATTGCAAAAATAGAAAAGATAGTTTAATTTTCAATAAAGTTTGCAGCAGGTTAGTTAACAATGTCAGTCACTCATTATTTCAGAGGCAGGGGAGAAAATGCAATTGCAGAATACAACTGTGGAATATATTGGGATGCTATCATCAAACCCAGCATGACTTTTATTGTTTGGATAAAGCTCAGTGCTCTGCTCTGCAGCCTAATAAACACTGGAGTGCAATTCAGTGACTTCTATTCCCAGCTGCTCTTTGTTTAACACGGAAGCTCAGCCACCAACAATTCAGCTCCAAGCTTGTGACTTTCTGGGTGTTTAAGCATTTTTAAAACTACTTTTTTTTTTAAAAGCATGAAGCAGGGGCTTAAGGGTCACCCTCTGGCTATTGACCCCTCTCCTTTATCCAAGGGATTGATGGCCATAGAGAGGACAAGCAAGTGTTTAAGGACCAGTTGTGGGTAGGCACACAGAACACACACCCACACCCACACAAGCCTATAATCCACTCCCATGTGGGGCTTCATGTATTGCAATGTTCTGTTATTCCATCTGCAAAGCTCCTGCTGCCATCCAGATGTGAGGGTCTCCCATATGTTCAAGTGTCTGAATGCTGTCAACAACTGAAAACACTGGGGTTGTCCCAGGATCTTCAGAAAGTGGGACCTCACTGGAGGAAGCAAGTCTCTAGAACGAGGTCTTGTTTGTTACATGTGAGCCTTTCTAATGAACGGATGATACCTATACTCAATCGAATTATTTTATACATTTATTAACACAGGGCATGCATATAAAATAAGCATAACAATGAGGGCATTGTTACTTGCTCTCAGGTTATAACAAAATAAATGATGATAATAATTAAAGACCAAGAAAAATGAAATCATGAAATTTGCAGGTCAATGGATAAAAGAGAAAATAATACTACATTGAGTAATCCAGCCCCAGAAAAAGAATGTGATATGTTCTCTATTCTTTGTGTATTCTAGCTCCATATCTTTAGATTTTAGTAGATAACACGAAGTAACCCCAGAGACCAGGGAGTCTAGGGGACTGGGAAGAGAAGGCGCTCCAGAGAGGGGAGGTAGAAGGACATAGGAGAAATGGGGAAAATGGAATGAGGTGCTTCACAGGGCAAGGGGAGAGAGTATAACAGAGAGAGAGAGGGAGGGGGGAAGATAAATAACATTGAATATTTGAAAAGCCACTGGAAACATATGCTTACTTAAGATATAACTGTCTCAATGTGAAACATGAAACCCTGAAGCTGCTGGAGAAACCATGCCATACCCTAACACAATATAGGCACAGGAAGGAAAGGACTACCTGGATAGATGCTCAGTAATTAAAGCCCCAAACTGACGAATGCAATCTCATAAAATGTAAAAAAGCTTCTGTCCAGCGCAGGAAACGATCAATGAGAGAAACAGCGGCACACCAAGCGCCAGAGATTCTTGGCCACCTCTATGTCTTCTAGAGGATTAATAGCTACAATAGAAAAAGACCACAACACAGAATCAAGAAAACAAATCACCCAATTAAAAAGGAGGCCATTTATCTGAACAAATAGCTCTTAAAAGAAGAAATAAAAATGGCTAAGAAATATGTATATGTCTTTAAAGTTATACATGATGTGGTTATATTCCCCCCAAGAGCTGTAGACTAACAACAAAAACCTCAGTGGTGCCAAGCACAAGAATATTTCCTATGAGATGTTGGCCAGGAGAGTCCAAGAGTCTCACCAAGCAATATAGGCTCTTGCTATTGTCCATGGTTGCTCTCCAGAGTGAGAAGTTAAGACTCTATTGTTGAGGACCCCACATACCTCAGACATAGGACTGAAAGGAATTTAGCTAAAACTAGCCTGGAATCCTCCTCTGTATAGCCTTTACAGTATCACGTGGTGCTATGCAAGCTGCCAATCTAGAAAAGCAATCAATAGTCCAAGCTAGCTTTAAATCCTATGAACTACAACAATGACCGGCATGACTAGATATTCCCAGTAATATATCAGTGGTACTTTTAGCTTGGCGGTGTGTGTGTGTGTGTGTGGGGGGGGGGTAACCCATATCTGTTTCACTGGACTCAGGCCCACTCCACAGGAGAGAATTTGTGTCTGGTACTATGGCTTCTCTAGATCTACCAGAGAGTACCAGGATGATTAGTGTGAAACAGCATCATCTAGATATGACAGGGAAGCTGCATCTATGAAATCTCAACAATATGATTTCCTACACAGAAACTTCCTAATCATCACACCAGCCAACACATCAACATGGACAAGGGAGATGAGGGAAATGTCACAAGTTGCATCTTTAGATAAAGAGCTACAGGCAATTAGTGGTGGCTAAGAGAGGTAGAGTTGGTATTATTCAGGGATTAGCCCCCTGGAAGGTTAACTATTCAAGTGCTCAGCTCTAAGTCCATGTGCATAGGAGGAACACTAAAGATGTGTATGCATTTCTGTAAAACAAGGACATGAATTTGAGAGGAAATCGGGAGATGAAAGTAGAGGAGGGGGAATAGAAAAATTAAATGAAATACTCATGTAAGGAATTCTTAAAAATTAAATTTAAAAAATGTGTAGTTATAAAACTGGAGTTTTAGTGTTTAATATTTGTAGGCTATTGAGCCACATTGCCCAGAGGTCCCAGAAAAGATAGAATAAACATTGAAGAAGATGAAATTGAAAACTCCTGTAATTTGGCCAAGTAAATGCTGAGTCAAATGAGATCTAGGGCGGCATTCGTTCAGGTGGAGAGGAGGGAGGGAGCAGAAGGTGAGGTTTAAGGGTTGTGGTAACTGAAGTGATGGTGTAAAGCTTAAGAGCAGATGAAGGTGGCTTCTGCAATATCAGGGACAGAATTTCTGCTCTCCGTGTTGGGGATGATACTGAGCAAATCCTTTTACCAAAGGGTAGCTGCAAACTATGTAGCAAAGGAAACCATTTATGAGTGCCATATGCTAGAATTCCAGGTCCAGGAATGCACACTGAGCAAGCGTCAGCCTAGCACATAGACCATTCTGGGTTAAAACACTGCTTCTTAGCTCTAAACACATCCTCCTAAGCTGGGTTTCAGCTTATGCTAGAAGTCTACAGAATTCATTTTGTTTTATCTCCTGGCTCCAATCTAAGCAGGACTGGAAAGACAGAAATAAAGGCAGAAAATGACTAAGAGCCTTGTTTCTTCAAGATTTTCTTGTTTATATGGGCTTCTTAGCAGTTAACCACCACCACCACCACCACCACCACCACCACCACCACCACCACCACCACCCCTGTGGCTCTGTCTCATTCTCCGATGTGGGAGGCCAGGTAATTCGCCATTACAAGATGGCGACGACTTCCTGCATGCTTTCTTGATAAGCAATGTGCGCATGTGCATTCGGGTATCCTCTGAGTCACTGCTGTGTACTGTATGCATGTTGTGTGCATGGTGTATTCAAAGTGCTAATCTTTCTGCTTAACCAATTTCCGTTGGTGATTTCACCTCTTGGCTTACCTCTTGGCTTACCTCTGCATTCCCCTACTTTAAGGAGTGGGTGGGAGTTTTTACATTTGGAGCTATTATATGCTCTGGAGTGGTGTTTTTGCTCTGGCTGGTGTGCAAAGTCAGATCTCAACATAAACGTGACAAATTGGTCCTTACCCAAGCACTGTTGGCAATTGAATAAACAAGCAATGTGCGCATGTGCATTCAGATATCCGCTGAGTCACTGCTCGCCCCGGAGCATGTTAATGAGGTTCTGATGACATATCCAATCAGGAGGCTCCACGCCTATCCTAAGCATATATAAGCAGCATCAGTTTTCGGGCTCAGGGTCTTTCGCCTCAGCAATCAAGCTCTCCCAATAAACGTGTGCAGAAGGATCCTGTTGTGTGGCATCTTCCTTGCTGGCGAGGCGGGTGTCTACACTCCAGCCTCTGTGTTCATTTGCTCACTTACTTCTTCCAGAAATGGTCTCACTATGTTCCCTGAAACATACAAGTCCAAGTCTGAACGTCCTTCCTTCTCCAAGGTCCAAAGGCTAACCCTGCTGTATGCTAAGCATCAGAGCCTGACAGTGTTGCTTCCTCAAATGCCTCAAATTTCAATGCCCAGAGAACCTAGAACATCTTGAGTTCAGACCTGATCTTGAAGCTGCTTCCTGATGTTGCTGAACCCAAAGACCTGTTCATTCACTGTTTTGCCGTATTCTGTACAAGACGACAACTTAGCTTAAGTAGATAACTCCAGCCAGTTCTTGCCTTTATGTGCAGAAAGGGAAACTCCAGAAGGAAAGACAGGAGAACTGAGATGATTATTCAAAACTGGCAATTGCCCATCAAACCTGGCTCCAGATTCAGTGAGACTTGATTGACAACTGTTTGAGCTTACCATATTATCAAAGTAATTACACATTGAATAAAAGCCATACTTCAGATTTTGAAGTTTGATGTTTTTGTCCTACAATGCTTTCTTTTTCTTTGATACACCAGAACACCTTTGATGAGCCAGAGTATGAGTCATCCCTTCCATCCTGTGTCAACAGGACTGACACTCTCTAGTAAACCATGCTGCTTAGACATATTGTTCCGTAAGTAAGAGATATGTTGTGCATATTTTAAAGTGGATTCAGCAGAGTATGAATTTGCCTGCCTGTAATTCTACCATAACTAGAAGGTTGTCTATTGTAAAAAAAAAAAAAAACTTTCAATTTCTCAACAATTTAGGTTTCTTTCTTTTCATTTCATTAGATTCTCTTGTGAATTCCTTATGTCTTCTCAGATGTTGGTCCCTTTCAAGAATAATCACCATGGGTTAACTGTGTGTATGTGTGTGTGTGTGTGTGTGTGTGTGTGTGTGTGTGTGTGCATGCCTGTGTCTGTGTTAATTGATTTTATGTGTGTGTGTGTGTGTGTGTGTGTGTGTGTGTGTGCAGATAAAGCTTATTGGTTTTTGAATGACCAAAGAAAATAATGGATGGAGAACAAGACGTGGAGAAAGATGGAAAAGGGTCTTCAGTTTGATGGCATGATAGGAGTTGCTAGTTGCTTACTCAGAATGTATCCCTTAATCAGTAAGCAAAAGAACTACAATTTTATTTGCACTGCTGATCACATACTGAGCTCCAACCACATAGAGTATACTTGGCTGTTGGATAATAACAAACGAGAGAAATGTCAATCATGATATTTGGGCAGGATCTTTAAAGGGGATAGGATCTCATTGGATGAACCCTCCCTGTTGTCTTAGGCATTTAAATACCCAGTTGTTGATGTTTTTCTGGCGAGGCAGAGGATGTGCGACATTGCTGGAAGATGAACAGAACCGGAAGACTGGTTTTTTAGAGTTGGAAGACTCACTCTGCTTCTAGAGCAAATCACTACTTCCTGTTTTAGTTCAGGGTCCAAGTCCTCAGCTTCCTGCTTCTGCTACTATGCTTTGCATTAGCTGGCATCTCTCCCTACTTTGATGGGACTCATACCTATAAGTCAAACAAAACCTACCTTCTCTATGTTACCGTTCTCGTGGTGTATTTTTTTTTTCAGCAATAGAAAAAAGAACTATACAGAGGATCATGGGGTATTGTTGTCATAGGCCTGGCTCTTTTATGGAATAGTGTGGAAGATTTTGAAGGGTTTAGACTGAAAATATTGAATGCTGTAAACAATGCTTAATGGAACATCTTAGTAAAAACCTGGCAAAGAATTCAGAGAGGTGCAGCTCACGAGATTTCAGAGGAAATAGTTGTAGCTGTTGGGCTAGGGGCCATTTTGCTATGTTTTGGCAATGAATTGGCTGCTTTCTACTCTTGTGCTATGAGATTGCATGAGGCTAAATTTTAAGCTGGTAGATTGACTTCTTTCATGGAATAAATTTCATATTGACTCTGCCATGTTGTTATTAGTAATCACTCTTCTCCAGCTCTTTAATGAAAAATAGCAGGTAGGGTTAAAAGAAATACACGATGCATGGTTCTGAGCAGAAAAAAAAAATGATACTGGTAATCTTTGTGTTACAGTTAATGCTTATGGTGGAAGAGAGGCTACAATTGTTAAGAATGATTGTTTTAAATTGTGATCTCAGAATCCATACTGGAATAAAGGAAAGCATGCCCTCAGGGCAATACCACCACCACTATCACCACCACCATCACCACCATCACCACTATCACCACCACCATCACCACCACCACCATCACCACCACCACCACCACCACCACCACCAACACCTCCACTACCATCACCACCACCATCACCACCACCATCACCACCACCACCACCACCACCACCAACACCTCCACTACCATCACCACCACCACCACCAACAACAACAACCCTGGCTGTGATTCCAACTTCTGAATCTAAAAAGTCTAAGGACTTTCCACTCTTAAAAAGCAAACTACTCCGAATGTGGTTAACCCAAGAGAGGGTCCATCCCCAACTGGCAGTGTCATCTGTGTGGTGGAGGCTTTAAAATCTTGATGATGGCTTGACAGTGTCATCTGTGTGGTGGTGGCTTTAGAATCATGATAATGGATACCCTATCTTCTTTCACTTGTCCCATGCCCCCTTGGCTTGTTGGCATATCTGTCCATCATGAAGAACACTTATCTCTTTGGAATTTTAAGTCCAAATAAATCCTTTATATAAGTTGCCTTGGTCATGGTGTTTATCACAATAGAAAAATGACTAGCACGCATGGCTTTTTCTTCTCTTTTAGTTTCTAATGTACAAGCACTGGAGCCTGAGCTATAATGATAGACTATGAGGTAATTTTGAATACTATGAAGCAGAAAGAGACAGGAGTCAAGATGGACATTGCTACATGTACAATGAAACACTTCGTTTATGTCAAAGCATCACTGAATGAAAGAACAGTAGACATACAACATGTTTATTCAATGAATTCATTAATATATATAATACTATACAGAGTGATATAAATGCCCTAGGTCCACTTAATAATACTGATACCTCATTTTGCTTCTTATTAAGTATACATTAATCTATTTTGAAACCATGTAAACACATTACAAATTTAATACTAGATAAAATCTGGAAGTTCATTTTATTTAAAGAGATGTGTAAGTTTTGTCTGCTGAATTATCATACTACTATTAGTTACAAGTTCCCAGATATTTCCTTTAAAGAGTGATCGGGGTTAGATAGAAAACACTCTGTGGAATGATGCTAATGGGTTTTTAGGACAGTCTGGAAGGGGCTGCTGTCCACATGCTTGTTCTGTATGTTGATTGGTCAACCCATGAACACCGGCAGAATTCCTTCTGAGCCTGAGTCACTGGTCTCGAGGACTCACAAACACATGCTCACTCTCAATTGATGATTCATCAAGGTAAAGGCCTCAGAGGCTGAGTCTCTCTCTCTCTCTCTCTCTCTCTCTCTCTCTCTCTCTCTCTCTCTCTCTCTCTTTCTCTCTCTCTCTCTCACCTGTTCTTTCCCTTTCTTCTCTCACTCTTCTCTTTTCCTCTAAAGCAAGCCAAAAAAAGGACTCTCTTTCCTCACAAATAGTCATAAGACCTAGAACCTCTGTCCCTAGATCCAGTCAAAAATAAGTAAATAAATAAATAAATAAATAAATAAATAAATAAATAGAAAAAGGATAGAAAGAAAAAGAAAATGCTCCTGACCTCCTTCTGACTTCTGTGTGAGGCACTGATCACAAAGAAGCTCTCACCTGCCTTGTCTGACTGTAGGTCATAAGACCCTAATTCCACAGAGTCCTGCTTATGTGTAGAAGAGAGAAATTCTACAACTGAGGGTCAAGAAGGGCCTGGTCAGTCTTGGTCGGGTCCCCTATTCATTCTACCTAACATGTTCTGAGTCCCACAGAATGTCTGCCTTGCTTTTTAAAAATAAAACCATGAAATCAGCTGGTTTCTCTCTATGTGCTTTATCTATACTTGGTTTTATTTTTATTCCTGAAGCATGGTCTCAGTATGTAGGACACATTGTCCTCACTCCTGCAAGCCAGTCTCTAACTCCCAGGAGCTAGACAATCGGCATATAGCGTTATAGCTACCTCACCTGGATGTTTGAGCCTCTAATCTAAAGGCTCCTCTATCAACAAAAAACTAACATCAAATAAATTTATTGAGCATCTTGCTGTTATCCTGTCTCCTATTGGTTTATTTCATCCAAAACAAATGTCAAACCTGCAGAAGGAACATGTGGGTTCCAATGGTGTCCAGGATTTGCTATTCTACCAGTGTCTGCCATTTCTATTATTTCTGATATATTGGCTTTGTCTTATCCTGTGTGGTTCTGAGACTCTTGATGGACTCGCACAGTCATTACCCAATTGAAGGATGGAAAAACAAAGTTTTCCTTCCTTCTCTAGAGGCTTTTCCTCCTTTATTTCCATAGCCCTTAAGATTTTAAAATTCATACATGTTTTCCTGTACATCTCTACTGAAATAGCAAGCTCTGTCTATGGTTACTGCATCTTTGTTAAATGACAATGGATAAGTAAACAATGGAAGTTATGCTTTCTAATAAACTATTTTATTATAGCAACCACTGCCCTTTACGATAGGGCTTTATTTGTCTATACTTAAATGTCTAATATATACAGATTATCTTTCTTTACAAAGTGTAACTCTAACAGGTCTGCAGCCCTTAGTGGGCCACCAAACTTTAGCGCAACTAACATGATAGAAGCATCATCCAGGCTATAAAAGTTAGCATGTAAATGGTACCATGAAACAAAGACAGGATTCATCAACGTCTGTAGTTCTGGGAAAGTGTTTTAATGTGATAACCTTGATTTTTTTTTTTTTTGGCTTCTGTAGTTCTGCTTCTGAGTAACTGATTACTGGAGTATGTCAACCCAGAATATGACTTTGATGTTTAAAGGTTTACCCTGAGAAAGGCTCTGGGCTACACTGGGACCCTGAAGAATCAGTGTGTGTTACCAGCTGGCTAATAAAGAAAAACTTTCTATTGGCTTAAACCCTTATATGAGCAGTCTTTTTCTGGATGCCCCACAACAGTAATTAACATTTTCAGTCACTTCCTGTGGACAAATTCTTTTTTTATTTTTTATTTTTTTTTATTTTTTTGGTTTTTCGAGACGGTTTCTCTGTGTAACCCTGGCTGTCCTGGAACACACTCTGTAGACCAGGCTGGCCTCGAACTCAGAAATCTGCCTGCCTCTGCCTAAAAAGTGCTGGGATTAAAGGTGTGCACCACCACACCTGGCTATATGGACAAATTCTTAAATGCTTTGCATCATAGATCATTTAATATTAAGTCAACCATTCAAAGTAGGTATAACTAATTCTACTTACAAATGGAAAAAAAAGAGAAAGTTGGAGTGTTCTAGGAAGCTCCCCAAGTTTGTGTGGATTATAAATAATTGACTACTCAACCTCAATATACTCTGATCCCAAGTATGACCTGGAACTTAAGACACAAACTGGGATTTTTGTATCACATGAATGAATCAGGTTCTGATCAGTAGCCCAAAGATGGGGCAGAGCTTATCCATTTCTGAGGAGCCCTCAGGGATTGATTGATGGGATCTATTATTTAGTTCCTACTCCATGTGATATAGAGACACTTCCTATGCTCTGGGAGTGCCTCAGCTGCTCTGAGCTACGTGTCTTTCTTTACAAGATATTTGGTTGACTTCTAACTCCTCAGGAGATATGCAGGATTTTCTCTGTCAACACGTGGCAGACTGCTACCTCCCATCTGCTTCCCATCTCAGGTACTCTACTATCTTCTTCCTTTGGTTCACCTGATCCATATTCTATTTGACCCTTTACCCCACTGTACAACTCTATGTTGCCTAGATACTCAGTAATTACATAGTGCAGCAAGAACAGTTTCCTCTTTGCTATTATCTCAGAGCACTTTCTTTATAAGCTTTGCCTTTCGATGTTGGTATTGTCGAGAAAAATCTCAACAGCACGGATAACTTGATTTGTTAATTTCGGATCGCTACCAGGACATACCTCCCTTTTTGCAACTTTCCAGAAGATACTATGTATCCATTACACCCAAACTCCCAAGACCCTCCCTCCTACAACACTCACAAACTCTCTAAGCACAGCTCACAATTTTCATCATAGACAAACATTACCCTTGAAATCATAGCATGTGATTCATAAATACCACAGGAAAGGAAATGAGCATGTATTTGTACTTCCTGAGTCCTAAGTGGGATTTTATGCCAAGAGAATAGTTACTTTCCTGTAAAATCACAGTATGTAATATCCCCACTCACATCTATAAAGGAGAAAGACAGAGAGAGAGAGAGAGAGAGAGAGAGAGAGAGAGAGACAGACAGACAGACAGACAGACAGACAGACAGAGACAGAGACAGAGACAGAGAGACACACACCAAGTCAGAGTCACACAAACCATAAAGACTTAGAGTGAATACAGGTGTAAAATAAGACATTTTCATTCTCATTGGACTATGTAAGACTTATGGTGAATTAACATATCACCTGAATCTTGAGCAACAATTTCTCCAAGTCTCTGTAGTTGAGCATCAGGCCCCAAAATTCCATTTTGAAGTTTCTAAAGCCACTGTCCACTCATCTCTCACAAAAGAAGAGGGAGGAAGTGGAGGAGAAGGAGGAGGAGGAGTAAGAGGAGAGAGAAAAGGAGAGAGAGAGAGAGAGAGANAGAGAGAGAGAGAGAGAGAGAGAGAGAGAGAGAGAGAGAGAGAGAGAGAGAGATCTTTATTGAGAATATAGCTATAAAACATTCCTGAGCAAATATTCTACCTTGTGTGACTCAGCACACTGAAATCATAAGATATGAAAAAAACAACACAAATCCACCCATATTTATGCAGATTATGGAGCCAAGCAAATCAAACCACATTGATAGAGGAGATAGCCTGAAAATTAGGTAGGGAGTCTTTAAGTATAAATGAGTTAAACTAATGACAGAAAGGACAATGATTAAAACTCATAAATCCATTAATGAAGTAAGAGATTTGACACGGAGTTATTAAAAGAAATTTGATAAGAAAAAAAATAATTGAAATTACCAAGAACTTCAGCCTAGAGGAGAAAATGAATGAAAATGGTGGAGTGATTAGCCTACCTAAAAGATGGCGTGAGATGGTGAAGTTTATGCATTATTAAAGTTTAGAAAGGCAGAGAGAAAGTGAGGGAGATGCCATATTTCAAGATGCATGGATTCTCAAATTAAATAATACTATTAAATCTGTACTCCCAGAAAAGAATACAGAAAAAGGTAAAGAAAAAGGGAACACATCACAAAAAACTGTCATAAAAAGATTTATCGACTGTGAGGGAACAGGAAGTTAGACAAACTGCAGACTCCACAATGCAGTAAACAGGGGGATATCACTAAGTGGAAGCCCAGACATGTCAGTTAGACCAATTCCCTGCCAGAGATCAGACTCTAGCCAGACTGTCACCTCAAGACAGATTGATAGAGCTGAGTTCCCAAAAGAATAGAGAGCAGTTTATCTATAGACTTTGATTTCTGAATGATTACATTAGGGTACCTTTCAATAGAACATAACCAACATCCTTATCTGCTCTGGGGAAAATCAGAACTCCTCATCTTTAAGCATGTCACTTTTCAAAGGAGCATTGTCTGGTGTTTTAGTTTCCCTAATTTCCAACTAGAGTTAGATTATTGTAATTTTTCTTAGCTAATGCTTAGGGACCTATTACCTTGTATTTATAAATTTTACTATTTTTTTTATCTGTAGAAATAATCCTTACTTTCTGATTTAATTTCTGATTGAAATACTCCCTAATGTGATTGTCCAGTATGAAGTCCAATGCAAAGGAAGGAAATCCAGGGACATTATTTCCCATGGCTGTTATAATGCTGAGACATGCTTGCATCCCAATTTACTCCTAGAAGGATGAGCATTCTGACCTCATTGTTTATCTATCTATCTATCTATCTATCTATCTATCTATCTATCTATCTATCTATCTATCTATCTATCTTGTAAGCAGACTCAAATAATTTCAGTGGAAGTAGAAGGGCTATAACTAAACAATCAAACATGGACAGCACAAATGAAAGAAAATATGAAGCCCCCAAATAAATCTCCTAAGCAGTTGAATTTTGAGTGGAAGGTCAGGCTTTGCGGTTGGCACATTTATGGGATATTTGCAGAGAGCCTGAAAATGCCATTGAAATGTCAGTGCTGGTCATGCACTTGAAAACCTCATGTCAAAACAAGCTGAGATTGATAATGCATTGCTTGGCTTTCAGTTCTTCAAACCAGACCTGACTGGGCTTTGGGTCTCCATGTCAGGCTTAGAAAGCACCGCCCTCTCTAACCCAGGGTCCCACAAATAGTCCCTCTGACAATCCAAGCAGTGGAAGGATACACTTAAGAACTTTGTGTGTTTAATAACTATGGCTAGATATTTAGGATTAGAGGTGTTTTTTTTTTTTCCTCTGACAGAAACAAGAGACTTATTTGGTAAAAATTCTGTATTGTTTAAATTGATACTTAACTGATCCACTCTGAAAATAATCCAGAGAATGGGTAGTCTCTGGCATAAGACAGACTTCTTCATAAAGAGAGCTGGCAAGAGTGTGCACATCATGCTGCCCCTACTCAGCCATCATTCATTTAAATGGATCTTCCTCCATCCTGCTTATCTTTGGCCAGCCTCAGCTGTGGGAACCAACCTTCTAAAATTCCGAAGTTGCTATGAACGTTGTCTGAGTGAGTCAGCTAAACGTTGCCTCACCCTGATCTTGTTGATATAGATGATTGAAAGGCTACAGGCAAGAAGTTACTCTTAAGCTTAGCTGAGGCAAAGCTAACTGATCACCGTGAAAGCTAACTGATCACCGTGACTTTCAATCAGTCTCTAGCTTTGCGGCAATTCATCTGCATGTTGACAACCGCTCCCTGCCCTGCCCAGAACCATGGCACTGGGAAACTGACACGAGAACGCCCAGAATCAAGGAAAGCACAAAAGGAGTTACTCCTGAAAATGTCTGTTCATTCCCAGGAAAGACGGGATTTTTCCTTCCTCTATCAGCCTGCATCTCTCCTGTCTTATTTTAGTGTTTTATCACCAACTGCTTTAAAAAATATTTTTCTTTAATATTATTGCATCCTTTATCCCTTCTCTTTCTTACCCCCAAACCCTCCCATATACACGTGCTTGCTCTCTTTCAAATTTGTGGCCACTGTTTTCATTAATTGCTCTTGCATGCATACCCACAGTGTGTGTGTGTGTGTGTGTGTGTGTGTATATATATATATATATATATATATATCCTGGAGTAACTGTAGAAACAAGGAAAATTAAAAAGGGACCATTGCCAGGTCTCTAAATATAGCCAGCTCAGTCTAAATAAAGTAGTTGTATGGTGCTATCACATCTAACATTTAATATTAAAACCTCATGGGCTTTCTTTGATCCACTTTGGCATGTCTATGATTGTCCCTTGTTCAGGTCATGCTTAGTTTCAGGTCATGTTGGTGAGACTTTGTGGGTTTAGCTTCTGACATCACTAGGAACCCCACTCTCACAGCAAATTCCCTGTTTTTCTAGATTATAACAATCTTAATACCTCTTCTTCTGCCATGTTCCCCAAACCTTAGGGGTGGGGTTGTTTTGTAGCTATATCCATTGGGACTGGGGAACACAACTCTGAATTCCGATTGGTTGTAGTTTTCTGTAGTGGTCTCAGTGTTGAAGAGAAGGTTCTCCAGTCATTTCTGAGTTATGGACAAATATTCAGAATGTAGTTAGAAATTATGTTAGTTATGATTAGTAAAGTAGCGGTTTTAGATTCTTTCTCAAGATCCATGACTTAAAAAACCCAGGGTAGTTGGCTAGGTCTCCAATAACAGGTATGGTTTCTCTCTTCTTGAGAAGGCCTTAAATGCAATTAAAGACCTTTTGGTAACTGCCAAGATATAAATGCTGTTACTGAACCCTTACACTTACCATGCCATACTGGTCATTGACGAGGTTCATAGGTGTCAGAGATGAGTAGAACTGCTGATTGCTTTTTTCCTTTGAAGGTCTTCATGGTGCCTTTAAGTACCATGAAATCTAGCCCTAAGGGAGGAGACATGCTGCTAAGTTCTGTCTCGGGGGGCCTCTGGACTCAGTCTATGAAGTACATGATATTTTCAGCAATAGAGAGTTCCCTTGCATTGTAGGGGGCAATCAAGGTCAATAGCAATAAGCTGCATGCTTTAGAAGTCTATTTCACAATAACAGCCCTGGTGTTAGGGTTTTGTTAGGGGCTCTTTAGTTCTTGGAGGGAGCATTGTCTGCCCCGATGAGAATATTGTGTGTGTGTGTGTGTGTGTGTGTGTGTGTGTGTGTGTGTATTTATACAAAGACTTGGTTGTATTGCAGAAATTCTTTATGATGTTTTGGATATCCTTACTGTTATCCTCTGCTCTTCCTTCCTTCTGTATTTATCTTGCTCCGCCCTCTGTATTTAAGTCCTCTTTTTCCGTTTCCCTTATTGGATTACTTATACTCTGCCCTCGCACCCCCCTACCCTGGCAATGGTGCCTTTTAAAACATTTCTGATTTCTGCAGTTACTCCAGGATCTGTTCTCACATCTGACAATTTGGAGCAAGGAGCCTCTCATGAGAGATAACTTTCAATGTTACTTCACTCCATATGATATTTTCCTAGTTCCATCCATTTACCTGAAAAATTCATGATTTCATCTATTTTTACAGCTAAATAGTATTCCACAGTGTACTTGAACCACATTTTCATTATCAATTCATTGGCTGAAGGACATTTGCGTTGTTTCCATTTCCTAGCTATTGTGAAATTGGGCAGCAATGAACATGACTGACTCTTAAGGTTGAAAACATTGACTCAAGCGTTATCCCCATTTCTATTACTGGACAAAATGTAAAGTGCTCTTCCACAGTAAGTGGATATTTTGCTTTGTCATTGGTTCTGTAATTCTGAGAGGAAAAGGGGGCTCTACGTGAAGGTAAAAGAGAAATGATAATAAAATCAGCAGGCAGTATATGAGTCAGGAGAGAGTCCATTCTACATTCCTCTCATAATACTGGGAAATCTACTGAAGTGAAGCCTCATTTATTTGGCCTGCTGCTATCAAAGTGGAATCAACTGCTAAGTCATCAGTGCTTTAACATTAGCTCTCGTTTCTATGATTTTCTGGCACAAATGGATGAGTTTTTATTTAACTCATTGTTTCATAGGTTTCCCTTCATTTTGGCAGGGAGGGCACATAGGGACAGCTCACATCACAGAGGCCACAGAACAAAAAGAGAGGAAGAAAGGAAAGGGAAGAAAGAGAGAGAATGCCCAGATTTTTCCTCTCTGCCATTCATTCCATGTGGACCCTGGTTTATGGTATTGTAACACCTCCATTCAGGCCTTAGCTATTTGTTTCTGGACACTATCTCAATAGAGTGTGATTTAAACATTGTTTAGGTGTTTCTTAGCTAATAAAGTTGGTGATCAAGATTAACAATCATAGCTTTATAGTGCCTGCTAAAGAGGTCAGGGAAGATGTCCTAAGAATGTTAAAATCTGAGGTCAAGTAGTTTAACATATATATTCCAAGTCAGTGACATGTCTTTTGGGTGGACAGTAAGATTGCTAGGTATCTATGACCTGACAATTGAATAGAGTCTTTAAAGTAATTTGAGTAAAGATAAGATCTCACTATGCAGCCAAGGGTAGACTGTGTATTGCAGGCCAGCCTGGAATCACTGTGTAATCCAAATTGACCTCATAGTCACATCAATTCCCAATTCTTTCTTGAAAGTGCTAGCATTATGTGTGTGAGACACCATATTTGGCTCCTAGGGCCAGTATTTATAAGCAACTTCTTTGTTTGGAAAGTAAGATGCCCATTGGAAGAATTTATTTAACATGGTAGGAGAGATATTTATTCAGATGAGCAAACTATATTTTACAATAAATTAATTTACAGAATTCCCAGAAATGATGACTTTTTGTGTCTATATAACAAGATAGCCTTCAATCCTGTGCAAGAGTGAAACCAGACTGACACATGTGGCTTCAATTTTATTTAAGTTTCATAGATTCACAGACATCTCTATTCTGAAAGACTTTAAACTAAACTAAAATACTTACAGGATCCCACAAGCCTTTATCTCCATTTGAAACTTCACACTTGCTCATGTCTGGATATAATCTTTTGAATATAAGGCTTTCCACTGTTTCAGAGCTTTGTAAACCCCTTCTCTGGGCACATTGGGGTGAATGCCTTGTTTTCTTTAATGATTTGCACTTGCTTAATATTCCATGGGATAGCTCTCTCAAAGAACTGATGATTAAAGGTAGACTATTTGGCCTTCTTAAATTGAAAATAAAGTATTGGGTATACCAAGCAAGTCTATACTACTGATATTTCTGACATGTGCTGTTTTATAGTAACTATAAATTATAGCATTTTATTCTAGCATGCTGGAAAGACTGTCTCTAAGATATTCCTAAAGATTAATAGCAGTATTGCTTGATAATACATTTCTTGCTGTTTATCTTTTGATATTTGTCAATATTTGTGATACAACTGCATTTGTAAATGAGAAATTACCTTTGCATTCCTGATGTAAATGCTAGTCTGCACTAAGGAATATTAAATATAATGAATAGTAAAAAAGACAAAAAAGAAAAAAAAGAAAAAAAAAAAAAAAGGACGGAGGACGGGATTTCTTCCCACTCTATGTTCTGCCTTCCAACATGAAATATCTACAGTTTGATGGTAGACCAGATGGATTATAGGGAATAAGAGTAATAGAAGTTGAGACAGGAATGCCTAAGGTGTTCTCTCTACTCAGATTCAAGACCATATTCCCAGTGAGATAAATCAGAAAAGGAGAGCCAAGTCTGGTGGTGCAGGCCTATGATAGCAGCTAGTCTCAAGACTGAGACAGAAGACTACAAGTCCAAGGCTTGCCTTAGGAGCAATACTATGTAAGGGCAGAAGAGTGAATCTCGGTTCCGTTATCAGTCCTGAATAAAGAACTGTGGGGGAAAAGCTTGGATAGACACTTACATTTTGAAACCTAATTCCAATCCTACAGGCAAAATATTTGTTCTGGTTTCATCTTGACTCCTATGAGGAATGCATCATTACTGTTATGTAAAGTTGTCACTTCATTGTCAAGTCTACTTAGGAACAATACCATGAACTGGCTGCTTTTACCTAGAAACTTCTGTCCATGTGATTAGAATACACAGAATCAATAACTATCAAAAACAGACCCAAGTTGACTGTGCTTTACCGGCCCTTGATCCTAAATTCAGGAGCAGCAACTGAGAGACGCAATTTGGGCGGTAAAAATCTTCTTGATCCACCTATTACTAATAGTCTTCACCATGGAATAAGACTCCCAAATCCAGAAATTCGCGACGTTTTTCATTCTCTTGCTAAAGTCTTTGAGCAACATCATGATCAGAAATGATACTGTTCTTTCCTTTCATTTCCTCATGTCCCCAGAAGCCATGATTTTTTTGTTGTTGTTCTTTACATGTTGCTATAGTTCCTCAATTGTTTTCTCTCCTCAGAAGCCTACAGTAAAGTCTCCATATGGTTTCTAGTTTGGCTCCATAATAAAGGGAGCCAGGTCATTAATCATGTTCCTCAGGCTATAAGGAAACCCATCATGGTCATCCTGTATTTGTGACATCCTGAGGCCATCTCAGTGTTTGTGGCCAAACTGTTCCATTTGAACTGGAGGAAGAGCAGGACAAAGATCTCTCTTTCTATTTCCTGTCCCTCTAGTATTCTTTGTGCCTTATTTCCAAGCCATTACTAACCTTCTTAATTTGTCTCTTTCCTCTGCTGAATCCATTTAGCACCCCACCCCCACCCTGCTTTTCAGTGCTTTTTAACTTTCAGGATGTCAATCCAGGCTTGGATGTCGCACTGATTCAATATTCACTTCTAGAAAATGCTGTCTAGTTCTGTGTCCTGCAATGTAGTACCAGGAACCATTCATAAACCCCAAAACACCAATCAGGAGCTGATCTGACGCAGTCCCACTAGGGTCTTTCTTCACAAAAGCCCAAGCTTGTGATTAACTCACCACAGACCCACAGGACAGTTCCAGTGGAGAAGCCTGGAATTCTCATTGCAAATTCTCATTTCTAGGAAATGGCAAGTGATGGACGAGTGCTTCTAGCCTGGCAAGCATCTAGGTGTGTGTGTGTGTGTGTGTGTGTGTGTGTGTGTGTGTGTGTGTGTGGGTGGGTGGGTGGCTACTGTGGCCTTTCACATAACTGGCTGGTGCTGGGAGCCAAACCATAAGCCTAATTTCTGCTTTTCTCCCTATTGTTGGGTGTTAGGAAGTCAAGTGACAGCAGTGGGCTTGTGACCTGGAGGTGCAGATTTGTGGGGGGGAAATCCTGGAGACTGGTGCTAGATGCAGGTTTTGTTGGGGGTGGGAGGGGTTAACTTGGAGACATGGGTCTTGTGTGGGGGGGGGGGGGGGGGGCGGTAGCCTGGAAACTGGCACTAGGTACTGGCCTGTTAGTTTATTGAGTTCAAGCCTAGGTTGGGGTCTCTAAGATGGAGTCTGAACCCAAAAGATTTGGTCTCTCAGCAACATGCAAAGAGTCTGCCTGCACCCTCTTCATATCCAGGCCACCTCCTAAAGGTTGAAGGAGCCCAGCTTTATACAAAGGAGTCTGATGACACGCCAGATAGAGCTCAGAGTGGATCTGGTATGAAAAGTGATTAGGGTTTGCATTTTCAGTTTCATAACTGCACTGACTCCTTTAATAGGATTATTTGGCCACCCAGTACCTTCTAGCAGCTGCTGGGGTACTAATTCCTGGTTCTCCGATCACTTGAGCAGCTAAGGTAGATTCTGAATACAACTTGAGTACAAGTTCCCTCTCAATACTACCTACCTAAGATGTAGCTCAGAGGACTCACACTCATGCCCAGTCCCTTAGGAGAAAGATACAAGTTCCTGAGCCTACTTACTGAGGCTCTTAGAAGGAATGGTGAGCTGATATTGCTGCTGTTTGAAGATATCTAAGCTGTGCCTTAAAAGTTTGATTCCAGCTGTACCTTTCAAACTCAGTACTCCCCAGGTCTGCCTTAGAGATTTCTAAATCTCTCTTTGTCAGAACTGATTTCTCTGCAAGTAAAGTACTGATGTACCTCACACGGTTTTTAAGAGGCTATACATTGGACAGATGTATTTAGGTGTAACTGATTTCTATATACAAGAAAGAGAAGCT